>NC_137648.1:1649990-1858516 GCF_963383615.2 Lipophrys pholis | reverse complement strand
CAGTATATAAAGTTTTACTCTATGGATGCAGTTCTTTCCAAAACACATTGAAGAATCTATTCCATCTACTTAAGCCACACTCATACAGTAATGCTTGTTACTAAGCATGACACTGGTCATACATCTTGACTCTAAAATGCCCCACGAGACAAAACAGGAGCAGATCAAAATGTAGTATTAAAACTCCCTTAATCTCACGCCGGTATACTTCCTAATAGACATGCAGTGCGAAGCGGCAAGCCTCGGGGGTGCACGTCTGTGGAACGTGTACGCAAGTTATTTTGTAAAATACGGAAGAAGATGCTCTATAATCTGGGTGTTAGTTGATTTACATCAGTTAGTGTGGGGGGGGGGGGGGTGCTAATGCTAATGATGCTAATGCTGCAGCTGTTCTACCACATGAAAAAAACACTTTAACCTTCCTCCATTTTTTAATGACTGTAATCAATTCCTGGAATTTCACTGCAAAAAGAAGTGCATTACAGGTATATATTATAGGTATTACTCAAAACAAAGAGACACACTTACTGATGGTTAAAAGCAGCATTTGCACAGTAAAGCACTTGGAGCCACGTGGAGTGAAGATGAACCCACTGATCACACAGCTCTCCCTCCATTCACAGCAGACCTCCGCTCTGATCCTCTCTCGTCCGAGCAGGCCGGGTCACAGCCTTCCTTTTATTGTGTTTCAGAAACACCATTCATCTTTTATTACATAATGTGCTATTCAATTATCTGTCCCTGGTCCTGATCAAGAGTCTCTCTCTCTCTCTCTCTCTCTCTCTCTCTCTCTCTCTCTCTCTCTCTCTCTCTCTCTCTCTCTCTCTCTCTCTCTCTCTCTCTCTCTCTCTCTCTCTCTCTCCTCTCTCTCTCTCTCTCTCTCTCTCTCTCTCTCTCTCTCTCTCTCTCTCTCTCTCTCTCTCTCTCTCTCTCTCTCTCTCTGTTTCTGTGATGCCTTTAAGGCAGAATGCTCCGTCTCGTCTGCCGCTGTCCCTTCCTCCTTCTGTCCCTCTGTCTCTGCACTTTCCTTTCATCATCCTTCATCCCCCGTATCATTGATTTAACCTCGCTCTGTGCGGCTGGCCCTCCGGTCCCGGTAGACCCGGCTTGTAGAACGCCTCAGAAATGACACACCTCGCTCTGAGACAGGAAGAGGACATCCTCTAGTGGTCGAGCCACGGGCACTTCAGCTCATCATTCATCATCACAAACCTCATTTATGCTAAGAGACTCTGACACGGGAACACTTAAATAATCATTTCAATGGATTTTAAAGAACATCACAATTAAATAACCTACAGGAAGCCCTAGCCAGCTCCCCCGGCGCAATATGTTTGACAGAAAACTGTGATTTACTGCAATATGTTGGAATTTACAAGAGTGTAATGTGTCAGACTTGAAGCCATTTATTAAGTCTGAAGGGGTTCATGTCTCCTTGGTTCACTGGGTGGCCGTGTTAAATCACTTTGGTGCCACCATTTGGATTCCCTTTTGGTTAGTATTTGCAAAGTTCAAGTTGGGGAAAAGATGTGCACACTACTAGTGACCTTGGGGCTTGAACCTGCACCTTAAGATGGATGCTTAGACATGTGTGGAGGCCAAGCCCATGTTCTAAAACGGTGATTCCCAACCAGGGAGGCCGCTACACAATATCACAAAGAAAGTGTATTTTACATATAGTGTGTTAATATACCAGTTAATATACCAGCAAATGGCACGAGGGATGCTTTTTTGACTCATTTGAGTGAATATTTAGATTATATTGATTTACGCTTGAGTTACGTCTTGACCCTGAGTGCAGGGTGGTGGCAACACGGACATACTGGTGAACTTTCCAAAAAGGAATATATATTGTGACTTTGAACAAAACACATCTGCACTAACCCATACCTGCAGAAATAAATATGCATGGGTCAATTTAGTCTTTGTAATTTCAGGCCAACGCTTGAGCATCATTTTTCTCAAACGCGAACCTCAAACAATAGAGAACTCTTTAGTTGAAGATGAAGCCTGACCTCAGTGTCACCCTTACGTAAATCGTCTGCTTGCTGTTTGCCCGATGGACGGATTCACATTTATTTGCCTCTCGGCCGTTTCCTCCCTAATCTAAGAAATACCACGTCCGGTCATAAATAATGACTAAATCGGCACTCCTGTTTTCTGACCCATAAAAGTGAAACACAGAGCAGCTCTTAAGGCTTGCGCTCATTTGTTTGCCTGTGCAGCTATGTGCATGTGTCAGGGAGATGGATGGAGAACAGGGAGGGGGGGGAGAAGGAGTGCAGCTTCAAACCCAGCGGAGGAGCGTTTTCTCAGTGGCTGCCTCCCTTCGTCCTCAATCCCTGTTGCACGCCTCTTCCCCACAGAGAGAACGCCTTGCGAAGAGGCCGGATATGAATTCATTTTACGCTGAGATGAAGTTATTAATGCCCACCATCTGTTATTGTCAGCTTGCTGCCAGACGAGCGACGACGGCACAAAGAGGAATGCAGCACCAGTTGGAGAGTTGCACACGTCAACAGTGAGACACTCGATGCCACCTCGGTGCTGATGAATAGCCCTGACTTTTCCCCTCAGAGTTACCTAGTTACCTATACCCTTTCCCTTTGTGTACAGAACAGCCATTTCCACAATTCTGCAGAAGACATTTTTCAGACATTTTAACCTTTATACAAACGAGGGATGCACCGATACCAATACCGATACTGATACCAGTATCGGGTACGATACTGTACGCAGTACTCCTACTCGTAACAGATCCTCGATACAAACAGGCGTGTTCTAGGTGATGTCATCTATCAGCAACTTTAGCCGAAGGTAGACAAGACAGCACAAGCAATGTCCACGGTTTGGAAAGTCTTTAATATTAATGTTTGCATAAGGAGTATAAATCATACTTAATGGCCTTTAATAGGTACTTGTATTAGTACTCAGTATCGACAAGCAGCTCAAGGTTATTTCTTCTTCTCGTCCTGAAAGAAATAGTTGGGACATGTTTGATCCTGCCCTGTAAATCCCTTCAGTGGGGATTATCTCATGTTGTTTCCCTTCCTACGTGCATTTTTAATCACACTTGGAGGTTTAAAGGGAAATCCGGTGTAATAGTAGATTTTTTTGACCCATTTTGCTTCCCACAGGAGGGGAATCCAAACATTTCATCTTCTCGTGTAATCCTCTGAGCTGTTTTTGTGCTTTCCCATACCTTATAGATAAATGCACAGGCACACACCGCATGTACATCTGACAACTTTTCCACATTAAAATCAACTTCTGCCTCCTCATGTGACCTCCAGACGCCAGGCGTGATTGGCGCTGGCGCCACGTGGCCAGATACGGCCTCCCCCTCCCCATGATTTGATTAGCAAGAGCTTCCCGGTGATAAATAAACCATACCGCCGTTTTATACCCCGCTGGCTGCATAATTCATCACTGGGGAAAATGGTGCACATGCGAGAGTGTCGTGTTTCATCAACATGAAGTGTTGGAGAATTTGTTGATGAAGGAGAAATTAGCTGTGGGGGTCAAAAGGGGGCTCGTCACTGAATGTTCAGACTATGACAGCAATCAAGAAAAAGTTACTGATGACTGGAGACAAGAGGAAACAATTAGAACTGCTGTTTTCTCATCAGACAAGTCTTTTGTGCCAACGGTTGTTGCCTCGCTCCTTCCCTTTCTCTTCAAGGAGATACAGAAGTAATCTTAAAAGCACTTCCAAATACTCCCAGTCACACTACACTCACAGATCTCCAGATGCCACCTCGAATCGAAACGGCAGACTGATGACTCCATCCTTCCAGAGCCATCATTGATCACTCACTATTTACAAATCAACACAAAATAAGGCAAAACCCTGGCAAACGCTGCTGCTGTGATTAGACCGAACGAGACAAGTGGCAGTTCATTATTCCGAGCTAATTACGACCATTTCAGTGGGAATAGAAGACAAACAGCGTCAGCCTCCGTACGCATGCGTTCACCTGGCTTCCACTCGGCCTTAAGCTGCTTATGTGAGGCATTCTCCTCATCCAATTAACCACAGTCAAGAACAGCAATTTCTGCCTCCTGCAGCAGAACTAAAGCCTGGAAAAAGCCAGAAATGCAAAAAGACACGGGTGACAGGACGTCTCCGGTACAGCTCGCGCTCTGAAAAGCATCTCTGAGCTACTATTTTTATATCTGATCATCATTCTGTCCCCCAATCGCAACCCTTTTTGTGGAGTTCTATCCAAGGAGATAGAGGGTATCACTATTGTGTAATAACCATACACCCTGCTATTGCATATTGGTATTGTAAAACGTCATCATCTACTTGTCTTCATCATAAAAGAGTCAAATACTACGACCATAAGTGTTCAGTCTTTGTGCTAATATTGTCATATTATATTTTTGGTTGGAATTTAAACAGTCCGGGCACTGTGGAGAAATATCAACATCCAGGGGAGTACATTGCCAAGAAACTGGGCTGAGCCAGGAACATCGACATCCTGTACAGAACCGGTGTTGAACGCAAGGCGTGTGAGACAAAACTGGCCTGCAAGATGCTCCAGTCCTGTCCCACCAAACCACCAAGCAAAATCTTGTTTAAAGAAAGTTCTTATAGATCGTGGACACAATACAACACTGAGACCCGAGCTGAGATATCAGTGATGCTGCCATGAAAGCGAGTTATTTTCAGTAGTAATTGTTTGGCTTTGCGAAAATGGACATTTTGATTACATAACACTTTGAAATTATAATTTAAAGGTGCTGTTTCTGCAATTTCAAATAGTACCACATTGGGAGCCGTTTTAAAAAAGTTGTGTTTTCAGTGACTCCGAGCACCGCTGTCGTGTAAACCGAGCCCTGATAAACAACAAAGGTACGTTTGGATAAGTGAAAGTAAGCCTTAGTATGCTTTGCCACCAAGTCACCTGTAACATTTTCTATCGGATTGCATCATCTAGTATCATCCCATCAGATTGTCTTAGTTTTTGCTTTTAGTCATATAATGAGTTACTGATCAGTGTTTGCTCTCAGCATGAAGACTCCAGAAAGAGGAATTAGTCCTTCTCAAATAGACAATGCATTTAAAACGAGTCATTATTGCTTTTGTTTGGCGTGAGCTCGTCTTCGTCTCCATCGAGGGCTAAAATCCTTCTCTGTCAATACATGTGATCGTGATCTCAGTCTCAAATCCTCTAAGTGACGAGAGAAACAGCTCATCACGTTTTAATCAAACACATTTCCGCCCCTCAGACGCTCTCACTCTGCACGTCTGTGTTATCTACGGATACTCTGGGTGTTTGGAATCATTTGTAAGTGTTGAAGTGTGTTTCACAGGACTCTTATCTCTTTTTTCTTTGTTAAATAGAAGTTTTAAGAATTTATCGGTCAGATTAGGTCTTGACCTTGAGCGGGGTTCGAAGGGCAGCCTGCGTATATATGTCGGCTTTAATTCGATATCCTCTCCAATGGCATTTAAACCGACAGAAACAGACAAGAAGCTAAAATTGAGCCATACTTTCACCATCAAACCTCCCTGTGGTACGGTTGAGTTTGCGTTCTCTCTGCAGGCCCCATTATAACAGTAAATATCTCTCTTACTTGCATCCGCGTCTCTTCTGATCGGCGCGATCGTAACGAGACTCAGGAGAAGATTCAGAGTACACGGGGAGGTGAACATGTGTTTGTGCGTTTGTGTATTCTGAGTTGCGTAGTCCCACAGTTGCAGTATTTTTATTTTTTTTTAACACGGTCTCAAGTCATCTCACTTGTTCTGTTTTCTATTTATGTTTGTATTGAGTAAGATGGGGGGAGCTGTTTACGCGACAGTGTTTTCAAATGAAAACGACAAACTTTCATAGTGCTTTGGGTGTCTGGTGACACGATAATGGTGCTCGGAGTCTCTGAAACTTTTTTAAAAACATTCCCACTCCATCTCCTATGGAAATGGGGAAAACACAACTTTTCTGAAACGCTGTTACGAACCACGGTCGCAGTAAATACTTCTCTGTGGGTGTGGTTTCAATACTACAACAACAAAAAAGCTAACTACAATTTTCAGAGTTTTTGCTGTTGCCATGGAAACGTTCAAAACATTGACGCAAAACTTTTGTGAAACGAGTATGAAAAATCAATGCGTTTACATTTGAAATATCATCTAAATAGGGTCGAATACACTGACACACTCAATCCTCTTTATGCTTCATCTCTCCGTCACACCTACGCACACACCAACAACAAAATGTGTTTTTCCGGGTTTGGATTATGAGACACCTGAGGCCCGAAATGCCCTTATAATAAGCTGAGTAGTATCAGATTCAGGTTTTATGATAACACAAATATTAAAGATTAAAGAACAGTGGAAAAAGAAGGCAGCACATATACAGTATATCATAAGACATGCTTTATATCTTTTTCCACTGTATCAGCAGATATCGAGGTTATTCTGGTGTATAATACGACTCAGAATAAACCATGGGAGCCATTTTTTCTTTACCTCAATGGGCAGATTAAATTCACGGTATCTTGCTACATTATGTTGCGGCTTGCTTGTATTTGTAATATTTTTTTATTGCTCTCAGAAGACCTTTTTTCTTCAGTAGCACAAAAACCGCCAATAATGCTGTTTTAATCCCACAGAGAGATTATTGGTCTCTTTGAACACCAGGCACTGAAGTACCGAGCAGACTTCTAAACAGACCACTTCAAAGTTCGCTGCCTTTCTAAAACCCATATAGATGAATACACGATTTCTCTTCATTGTACAGTTTGTGGTCTACTATGTGATTAATACGACTCATTTCTGCATGCATTGCCCCCCCCCCCCCAAACTACAGCTACATTTTGAGTACTTGGAATAGCAAAAGGTGGAATCTCTTTCTACCTCTTTCACTGTACTTAAAGTCACACCTCTGTAATAACAGTGGCACAGAAGTGCTGTGTCAGATTGAAAAGAGAACGGTGGATAAAGTTTAGAAGAGGCAGAGCAGGGCTGTGCGCTGACACTGTCGGGGGGCTGAGTCACGGGATGAGCCCATACATCCCAGAGGGCTGGAGTTCTCGTCCACACAGTGTGATGTAAATGTCACCTCCGCCAGACTCACTCATTAAGGCCCGGCAGCTGGCACGAAGCCAAAGCCTGGATTGACATTAAGAGTGAGCCCTTGGATAGAAAAGCAACACAGTCACGGCTTATAGATGAACTTTATGTGTATATGAGGCCCCGTCTGTTGCGTACTGAAACTGAAAATACACATATTGGAAAACGGTTTAAATTCACAATGGAAACTGGTGCAAAACTCAACTTTCCTGAAATGCAGCGACTGCGCATGTGAACCGCGGTCGTGGTAAATAGTTTTCTGCACATGCTCAGTAGATGAACTATAAGTCGTGTCATGACTCCCAGTCCATATCCTCCTTGGACTTGATAGTTATAGTTGACTGTCAACGTAACAACAATCCAACTTGGTCGTCTGTCCACATGAATGTTTGTGTACTTGCCATTGTTAATGTTTATAGTGTTTTGTTCTCAGCGCGTGTGTAAACACTGAATGGATTTCACCTCTATAGTGATCCCCGAATCACTTCACGCTGCTAATCACATTCAGCCATTCACACATCCATTAGGAGCGGCTTGTCGTTCAGTGTCCTGCTCAAGAACAGTTCGACATGTGGATAAATAGGGAATCAAACCTACAACCTTCCCATTGAAAGCTGACCCGCTCTACCAACCGAGCCACGGCAGCCGCTTCATTACAAAGACAAACAACAGCAGCAGCTCATGTCCACGTATGGTTTCTGTGTAAACAGACATCGTTTTCAAAACGCTGCCGTCTAAATGTGAAACGTTTCTCAAACAAAAACAATACAAGGATGAGTTTTCACTTGTGTAAATGTGATCTGAGGGACATAAAGGTGCCGCATTTACAAAACACCAGGACGGAGATTTTACCATCCCGTCCCTTCACCTTCCTCTTCCGCTCTGTATTCCCCCGCCACACTCTTAGTTTGATGAATATGGACTCTGCATTACTATTTGTATTGATTTCAGATCATGTTGGAGTTCTCTGCACCAACAAACACAAAGACAAGAGCCGCCAGTCAATAAATCAAGCTCATGTTATATTCATGCGCACCTCAGCCAGTGTTTTATCTCCTGTACTTTACACCCAGAGATGCAAGTATGCAGCTGCTGCCAAACAGAAAATACTGTATTCTTCTTCTTGTTCAAAAAAGGAAAGCGTGCTTTTACGTGCAGATAAAAAATATGAACAAAGTTCAGAGAGAGGAACGACAAAGATCACAAAAAATTGTTCAGTCGGAGGTTTTACAGTTGAAATAAAACTGAGGGACAGCGAGAAATGAAGGCCCGGTAGCTTTTTAGTCGGTAGAAATAAAAAACTAGTTTGTCAAACAAAAAACATTTTCCGGTTCTCTGCCTGCATTCTGGGAGCTGCTGCCACGTCTGCCTCTGTCTCTATATAAATGCATCATTATGAAGCGGTCACAGAAGCATGACAGCTGAAACATGCAGGAGAGCAGCTCTGGGAGACAATTCAGGTTTTATTTGAAGGCTCATTCCACTTTTTCCGAGCAGACAATCCCCAATATATGGATTTGGGGAAAGATTTGGTCATCCCGCAATTCTCAAGTTGGCAGTTTGATTCCCCACCGACGCCTGACCATGTGATAAAGTGTTGCAAGACACTGCAGGCCTGTTAACAGGACAATGTTCTCAAGTGGAAACGCAAAACCTTTGATGCATTTTGGGCCTGTTCACACAAAAACATGCTCAGAGCCACTGAAAATGCAAGTTTTTGGAAACAGCTGCCAAGGTGGAAATATTTTCAAACGCTCATGCTCTGTCTCCGTGTAGATGGCAGAACTCCTGATACTGCACATGCGCATCACAGCCAAAGTAAATATTTCTTCTACACATGCGCAAGTAAATTGACAATACCAATGACAACCTCCAGAGTCTCATGACAGCTGGTGGTGTGCTGTTGCAATATGAATTTGCACCACAAGGTGGTGTACTGAGTCACTTAAAGAAGCAGCTGGAGCAATAGTTGACATAAGAATGACTGAAGCTCTTGGCTACTGCACGGTCAGTGGTGTGGAATATCACTTTAAGCTATTTACCACTACAAATTACCTGGATTACTCCTTAACAATTGAGCTGATTCGAAGCTCTGCCATACGTGGTGTGAGACACACAATTACAAATGGTCAAACACATTTTAATGCAACAGTCGGGAAAATCATCAAAATCTTCCTCAAATCTAGATCTACAAAGTGCAAAAAATCGACATGTAGCAAACTGACTCAACACTGCCACCTAGTGGAGTGTCTTAAACTTAGTAAGCAACCACTTTTAAACATTACAGACCAATTATATCACACAATTGACCCAGTAACGTCCTGTCGAGGCACGTATATCAAATATAAGGCAGCATTATGTTTTATATATATATATATATATATATACAGCATGGATTTACGGTTAGTTTGATAACAACGAGGGAGCATCTCAGGTCTCAGTGTTGTGTTGTGTCTATGTTCCCTTTGCTATGTTCTATGTGTCCTTTGCTTGGTGGTTTGGCGGGCAGGATTTGGCCCACGGGCCTTATTTTTGACACTCATGTGTAAAAATGACTCCCAATATGAACATTTCCATTCAAATAGCTGTGAATAAATGGAGAACTCTAAATGTTCAGTATTATTCAATGCACTTCCCCGGTCTACTGTTTCAGCACCGTGGACAGCGCCACCCAACTTCCCTCGGTATGTACTGGAGCTTTAAAACGGCCAAACAAGGATTACAATCCCGGAACTGTAAAGAGCTGAAAAGGTATTTGTATTATAAAAAAAAAAAAAATTGAAAATGAAAAGCTCTTCTACTAATAAATCATCCGGGAGGTAAACAAACCTAATTTGGGAGGCACGCTGCGCGGTTTACATTGCAATCTGACAGCTTTTGGTTTAAACACGCAGGGTGGCAATTTCAGCTGACAGAAAACACTTAATGAGCAAAAAATACACACTCAAGATGAATAGAAGATCCTCGCAAAACCTCGAGGCAGAATCTGGAGGAAACGCACAATCGTGATTGGGTGACGAGTGCAGCGTACCGAGTGACCAGACAGCGCCACTGCGCGTAAATTCTCTTTCAGAGGACGTGGCTGACGCGGCATTTATTGACAGAGAAGCCAGCCAATTGAGGCTATGACGCACAAGTTTGACAAGTTTCCTTTCACACGTGTGATTTGTGATTAAAAGAAGACACACGGCAACATGCATACTCGGTTCTATCCGTCGCATTCACGCATCTATAAGCGCGTAAATCGGACGAGTGAAGGTGAAGGGAGTTTCTTACGTCCTCGTCCTCGCAGCGCCTCCGGTGCTGATGCTGGAGCCCGGCTCGATGGCTCTCCACCGGCCTCTCCCCTTCCACACCAAGCCCGAGGAGGTGGCTCGCCTCTGGAGGGTTGGGGAACGATTTGTTTGTGTTGATCTTGTCGGTGAATCTCTGATACAAAGACGCCATATTTTGTAAAATATAAAATAAAAAATAGATATAAATAGGAATATATAAAAATGTTGCTTTCTTCTTGATCGATAGTTAGAAGGGGAAAAGGTAAAAAAAAACTTGAAGGAGGTCAATCAGCGATAGTAATTCGATTATATGATGCTGGGATTGAGTGGAAATCCTTCCAGGATGTGTTCAGGATGCACAGCACGTACTTTCAGGATCTCCGGTCGGTCCCCTCGTTCGGAGCTCCTGCAAGCGGCTCAGTTTTTGCGCACTTTCCCGACTGGATGCAAAAAAAAAACCCCGCTGGTAACAAGAAGCTGAATCCAGCAGCCGGAGTCCGGACAGGCGGAGGCAGAAGCTCAAGGCTCGGTTTGTTACCCTCCTCTTCCCCCTCCCTGGTAAAAGTGACCGCTGATAAACACTCGGACACTAAAAAGGTCCTCCAAGTGCGCGCGGAGAGCAGTCGGTGCGCAAAACAGCCGCGGCGCGCGCAAAGCAACCAAAAACACGTGTGATATCACTGATCTGCCATCGAAACTTGTCATGACTTGGCACATAAAGTCGGCTCAAGTCTTAGGTTCTCATCTGTGCCCCAAAAGGGTCCATGCAGGAGTCATCCGGAGAGCAAGAGCGCCCCCACGTGGAGGGAAAAGTTGACAAGCGTGGCACATTTACATGGAGACAGGGTTTTGATAGCCCATAAAATAAGATTAATCTGCTTGACATCACTGCGTGAGATTTTCCAGAATTTTAATCCTCTTGCTCATTTTTTTTCCCCTCAAGGTTTTATATGACAGGTGACAAGTGATTCTCATTTGTTCTCCGTTTAAACTGTTTTCCTCCAGTAATTCCACTAATAAAACAAATAACTGCGCCCAGAAAGGTTAAAAAAAACACCGCCAGGTGCATGTAATAAGTTTTTTCTTTCTTTTTTAACACAGATTGTTCTGTTTAACCACTTTTATGGGGACATTAACCTATTTAAACCTTGATATATGTAGAACATTTAATAATCTGACACTTGAGAGTAATTAATTTAGGAAACAGTTGTGGGAAAAATGCCAGTGGAGTAAGAAATATTTTTCCCCCTGAAAAACGTCACAATCTAATAGTCTAGTGAGGGATTGTAGAAAAGCGTTGATTCCTCACATGCGTGAAGCCATTTTTACATTAAAAATCGATGAAAAATGTGATCTATTTATCACAACAGCTGCAGATTGATGATGAAAAATCACAAACCCAAACAATGAGACTGTGTGTCTGCTGAAGCAATTCATTTTATTCTTCAAAACAAAAAAACTAGAAATGTAAAAAGGTGATTAACAATAGCTTTTCTGTGTCACTGACCAGGAATACAACACATCATTTGGTTTCATTCCATTAAAAAGCTTGTAAATTTAATTTAATTATAAGCTTACAGATCTAAAATCTGCCCTCTGATTGGACTTCATGTGGTCTGGCAGGATACACAACGCCTCCTCATGTGGACCCAACAAACCCAACGTGCTGGGATTTCTGCCTCACAGACTTAGAAACACAGACTAACTTGTCAGAACTCGCATAATTCACAAGTTATTTGGAGAAAACTACTTTGAAAGGAAGCTGGAAGGAAATGCAAACACAGTTTTATACATCCCCAGACTACCTACAGCAAAACAGCTCACATCTGCTCAGATTAACTTTTTTTTTTTCTTTCTTTTAATTACGGTGACGTCTTAAAAAGATTAGAAACACGCTCCGCCCCTACATGACTGGATTACTGCCCCCCCCCCCCCCCCACACACACACACACACACCATTGATTTCCAGGAGAGACTTTGTTAAAAAAAAAAAAAAAAAAAGTCAGACAAGAGGGAGGAAATGAAAAAAGGCTTCAACCGTCTGAGACTCTGGCACAAGACCCAGAAACACAATTCGATTTTTAACCACTGCAGTGATGTGATTGAGGGGGAAACAGACTTTACGTCAAACTGCAGGAAATCCTGAAGGCACATATGCAATGTACGCATGAAGAACAGTGCAGATGATTTAAGGTCAAGTCGGATGTCTGGATTTATTCAGATTTCATGGTTGTAAAGTTTGACAGAACTTCTGCTGCAGTTTTCTACGATCACATGTGTTTTTGTTCATACTGAGAAGTTCGTGTTACAAATGCTGCTGAATTTTGTCTTTTTGTCGGTTGTTATCCATCGTGATGATTAATATACGGACGCAAAGCTCAATTTCTCATCTTTTGAGTGTTTTTTATTATATTTTATTACGTTGCACAAACAGTCTACGACAGGTGTGTCAAACACATTTTACTTAAGCGGCCCAATTTCATCTCGAGTGAGCGGGACTAGTAAAATAGTGCAATAATAACTGTTAAATTTAAAGTTTTTCTTTGTTGTGGCGCAGCGCATACATGATGAAAATGTCAATATTTACTCAAAACTAAAAATGTACTCACCTGAAATATTTTTTTTATTGTCCTAACATTTGTTAAGTATGATATTATTTAAGGATTTCATCATGTTTCTTGTGAGTAAAAACAATCTATTGGCCTTAACACATTTGATGAATGTCCTGCATCACTTTTACTGGACAAACTTTACATAATGTATCATCAAATTTCACTTTAAGTGTTAAATACGTTGAAGAGTATCTGAAAGCTCTGTGTTGTGATATGGTCACGTTAGCAGCTATTTTCAAAGAGCTTCAACAGTTTTTTTGGGGGGATATTGCTAATTATTCTAGTCATTGGATAAAATATTTCAGTAGTAATTGTTTGGTTTTGCAAAAGAAAATAGATGTTTTCATCATTTATACTCTGCACAACAACGAAAGAAAAAACTTTGAGGTTGAAATTTAAAGGTTTTTAACTGTCCGGGTCACTCAGGATGAAATTTAACTGTATGTTAAACTGCCCTGATGACACCCCTGATGTACATTAAAAAAATAAAAAAACAGAAAGAAAAACTTCCTGGAGACGTTCCACCACGAATTTCTGCCTCTTGTCTCACTGGACGATCATAAGGACGGAATATTGTTTGACCTCAGCTGTTGGATGAGCCGTAAACACAGCGAGCTGACAGCAGAGGGCAGACCTGCTTTAATCCCACACTCGTGCTTGGCTGATGGCAACAGGCTGGGACCACACACACACACACACACACACACACACACACACACACACACACACACACACACACACACACACACACACACACACACACACACACACACACACACACACACACACACACACACACACACACATTTGCAAACAAAAGAAGCTGATTACAAAGCAGAAAAAGGAGGATTTACACAAGCAGCAGCTGCTTTGCTTTTCTATTAATGGAGCGCACGATTCTTATTGAGTAATTGCATAATCATGGGTGTGTGTGTGTGTGTGTGTGTGTGTGTGTGTGTGTGTGTGTGTGTTTGTGTGTGTGTGTGAGAGGGGGGGGGGGGGGGGGGGACCCTGTAAACATTCCCAGGAAATCAATCCAGTAATCATCTAGTAGTACCGTGTTCATTCTTGCATGTATAGAAGTGACCAAAGATGGAATGTGAACAACTACAGAGGGGAATCAGGCGTATATCAACATGCCAAATACAAAAACAAACAAAACAAAACATTTAGAAAACCAATTCTCCAAAACAATATATGTAATACTTGGAATGTGTGATAATGCACCTTAACTTTAGCACTTCAGGGATAGACATAGTCGTGTTTGTTTTTGTAATCTTCTATGTTTCGTCATGCGTTTTATATCATATATGTTTCGTATTGTGGTACATTGTCTAGTGTGTGTTATGACTTAAATGTACAGTACTGTAGTACTTGGTGGTATGTTTTTTACCCACTGGGACTGCGGATGGAAAAACTGTCTCTGAGTTAAATCTGGCATATTTACAGTCTGTTCATTAATATGCACCGTCGCATTCAAACAGATTAATACATTAAATTAAACAAAAGAATAATTTCAGACTCAATATTTATTTGCATTTTTATGCAAATATGCACATATATACACATTTACTTCTCTGTCCTACTCTAGAAAATTTATATCTGGTCAAAAAACTTTATTATTTAGTCCCTCATCAGCTGTAAGAGACAAAAAGCTGGAAATGTTTACAACTTGAGCCTGAGTACAGGTGTAGAGGAAAGTCTTGTACATGTGAACATCTCACCTGCATAACCTGCATAAGAACGTGCTCTGGTTTGGAAGGACTCAGATATGCAACTCAAAGGATCAAACCACATTTTCTGCAGAAGGAGAGGAATCTGGTTGAGACTTTTACACAACAATCCACAGTGGCTGGAGGAAACTCACAATGCACAGGGAGAACATGCAAACTCCCCACACAGAACGGCAGAGGAGCTCAGGAACTCACACTATTCCACTATTTCTGCACTTTCGTTTTAGAAAAGTTTTGTGTTCACACGGAAATGTTTTGAAAACGACGTCCGCTTCCGATGAACAACGGCAGAAACGCTGAGCGGTCCCCCCGTCAGGACAGAAACCCAAAGTGACTTCAGTCAGTGGAACTGAATCAGTCGTCTCAATAAGTGCCAGAACATGCAAGGTTACAGGAACGCATCCCTTTACAGACTGTTTTTCCTCGGGGATGGAGGCTAAACTGTGTAAAACCACCACCGTTGCGAATGCGGCTCTCCCATCACGGAGCAGACTTCCAGCAGGCCCCGGCATCCCGGCTAATGGCCGGATTGATCCTCCCTCTGTGAAGCCTGAGATTGAAGATGCAGCTTTATGAGAGGATTCTCGGTGAGAAATGGGCTGCAACCGAGGAATGTGACACCGCGGTATAAATTCATGAGTTCTGGCTCTTTGTCTCTCTCCTCCACCTGAACCTTTGCTCCTGCGGTGAACGCTGCGCTCCCATCACGACTTCCATCCGGGGGATTTTCGTCTCGTTCAACAAGGTCAAACTTGTCTCTCATCTCATGTATAATAACACGCGCCGAAAGAAAATTCCTTCTCCACTCATTTTTCAAAGTTTACCAGCTGGCCTCGCTACGCCATATGTGTGAATGTGATTAGTGGAGCGTCTTCATTTATTATGCATTCTAATCAAATTCATAAATATTAGCATTTATAATGTGGACAGATGGATCCTTTATATAAGGATTTATATACTTAACCATCCATCTTCCATTAGATAATTGACCTGGGAATTAATATTTTAGTATCTCCATCACATGCAATCTCTTCCATGTTACCTTATATTAGTGTTTAGTGTGAAAATGTGTCACTTTTTGTTCACTTTATATTTATATATTAATTCGTCTACTGGTTTGTTTCTCCAAATTTGTCTACTTTTTCCGAATTGTCAACTTTTATAAAAATGTGTCTGCTTATTATGAATCGTCTACTTGTTTCTTTTGCGGATTGTCTGCTTTTATTGAATTTCTCTACTTTTTTAGAAATAATAAAAACATTTTCAAACATTTTTATACTTTTTATGAATTGTTCACTTTCTTTACAAATTTTTCTATTTTTTTAAAATCATCTCCTTTTACGAATTGTCAATTTTAATTTTTTTTTTTTACAAATTTGTCCTTTATCAAGAATTCCTTAACTTTTTTATGACTTGTCTGCTTTTCAGGAAACGTTAATGTTTTTCAGAAACTGCTCTACTTTTAACAAAGTGTGTACTTTTTTAAACATGTGTTAACATTTTCACAAATTGGCAGCCTTTTTACTTTATTTATTTGTTTTTACTTTAGTGCAATTTATATGGATGCACAAAGGATGCAGCATATACAATTCTATTATATGTGCCTTATGACAATATAGCTATTCTATTCTATGCTATATCAATAACGACAGCCCAGGACATCCATACCTCCGTACAAGGCCATTTATAGTCATCAATTAACTTTAACGGTATAGCCGAAGCACCCAAAGAATACCTGTTCGTGTTTTCTCTCTCAGGAAAGTGTACCGACTATAACTTACTCAGAAATGCAGGATTTCTGTGCAGGTCTTTAGCACATCTTTCTTTGCTTCCACGCTTGCATTTTGAACATTAGACCAAAACCTCCAGATGGCCCTTTGGATGCTTGTCACTTCCAAACTTTCCTAGCCGTCACTGCAGTGCTTTGTGCTGGGTCTAATGCTCTTCTGGGATTACGGCAGTGCTATTCTTACCATCTCCAACTGCTTATAACATGTGCAAGGCAGTCAAAATAGCAACAGGAATGCCTTTGTGGTGGTCGCCAACAGAGACATGCTGCACGAGGACGGTGGGATCGCTCATATGAAGTAACAGATGAGTTTGAAACCCCCGGTGCTGCTGGATTCCCCCCTCAGATAGAGCTGTGAGTTGTCCACCTTGAAACTCCACACACTGCATAACCTGTACCTTTAAAGAACAATCTTATTACATTTTCAAATATGTATTCCCCTCACATCAAAGATATCGATCCTCTTGTTTAATTCATGTTCCTGAAAGCTTGTCAGTATGATTGACCGCCTCCCCTGGCATGCTTTAATTGCCACCCCACCAGTTTAATGTTTGCTGGCAGAGACACATGTGACTTTTTGGGTCGAGGCAGTGGACAGTTTCCCCCACCAACGACTCCCTCTGCCACCTCCATGCAGCAGCTGCCGCTGCTGCTGCTACACCACCTTCGTTTTTTATGATGGAGGAAAGGATTTAGAGACTGCAGCCCTCCAGAGCAGTTCCAGTCCAGGCAGAGACGTGGAGCCTGATAAGTGTGGCTTTCGCACAGCACCATGAAATGAGAAACTATCCATCCTAAATCGGGGCGTCTGCTCGACGGAGTAGGATGCATCCAGAAAGTGTGATCTCATGAGGGTGTTTAAGGGATTTCTGAATGGAAAGAGTATATTTATGAGGGGACCTGGTTATGGTCATATGCTGGACATGATGGAACCTGCATGGAAAATCACGATTATTCATATGTCTGTGTAAATAGCTGTGTCAAGGTTAGCACTCTCACCTCGCTGAGATTGTCGAGGCCCCGTTTACAGTGTTCTCAAGTGAAAACAGAAACTTTCGTAGTGTTTTCAGGGTTCCGTTTAAGTGACAATGATGCTCGGAGCCACTGAAAACACAAAGTTGTGAAAAATAGCGTCCAAGTTGGAAATCCTCAAAAACGCTCCAATTCTGTCTCCATGGAAACTGATGGAAAACACAACTTTTCTAAAATGCTGCTACTGCACAGTCACATCACAGCCACAGTAAATAGTTCTAGTTAGATGGACAATGACAACAACGTTTCCTACAGAGTGCCATGCGAGGGAGTTTTTCCTGGCCACTGTTGCTTGTTACACCTGCTTGCTTTGGAAGGTTTAGTTGGGTTCTGTTGTTCTCTATCATTGTAAGAGGCTTTGAGATGTTTGTTGATGTGATTTAGCGCTTTACAAATAAAATTGAATTGAATTGAATTGAATGACACTATTTACAATACCCATAAGCCATCAGGGTTCCAAAGCCCACAGAATGAAGAATATACCAAAATAAAATTGGTTCACTTTACTTGGATTTTATTTTCCATGTAGGAAAAATAAGTAGTTTGAACAAAAAAGAATCTTGCTTGATTACCTTTAAATAAACTATGCAAAAAGTTATTATTTTTATTAGTAGAATACTTTTATCAGTGTACATGTGACCAAATGTTTTTTGCCTTTAAACATGTAAATAGTGTAACAGAAATCCACTGTGCTTTACGACTTCCAATCGTAAAGCACACGTTGAACTGAGGTGTGATACTAATATATTTACAGTTTTTAATCAAATTTGAGATTTATCATGTGTTGTAAAACGATAGGTAATTAAACATGAACTTTTTAATGATATATCAATACTATGTCGCACTGAAACAAAGAGATATTTAGAGTTCCAGTTATATATATATATTATAAGGTAATTATTTACTGGTCCGGCTCACTTGAGATGAAATGGCGCTGATGTAACCTGAGATTGACATCTGTTATGGAGGATCTTCCTCCCAACTCATCCTAATGAGTGAATCAGTCATCAGACTGACACACACAGCGGTGACCAGACAACTATGTGTGTATCATTCAAATCGGAGGCAATTACAACAATGGAAATGATACTCTGATGAGTAACTAGTCACTTTATACATTCAGTATGTAAATAAGTCCAGATGTGACCAGAAACTGAAATCATTTACTAATTTTCAGCAACCTGCTCCACGCCGCTGTGGATCCTCACAATGTTGCTGCTGAACATTTGGTAGTGGGGAAAATGGGACCGATTTAAACACTTTTGCATTCTGGGAAGTGATCAGACTAAATTAAGGTTTAGATTAAAAGCTTTCCATGTGTGTGTGTGTGTGTGTGTGTGTGTGTGTGTGTGTGTGTGTGTGTGTGTGTGTGTGTGTGTGTGTGTGTGTGTGTGTGTGTGTGTGTGTGTGTGTGTGTGTGTGGCTGGAGACCTCTTTTGAATGACAGAGGGAGATTGAAGGTGGTGGAGCCTGAAGCTGTCGGGACTTAAAATTAAATGGGCAAATTAATAGGTGCTGTCACCTGCTGTGGCGAAGCCACCTCCTCGCCTGAACAACAAAGTGAAGGCAACATATTTCTCTGACGGACACCCCCCATCTGCCCCATCTGGCCCACGTCAGGGTGGCGATCCCTCATGACGAATCGGGGCGACACGAGGAGAGAAGCAAATCTCGAAAAATCACTAAGCTGGGCAGAAAAAAAAAGTTTTGACAAATCATATTCTGCTCATTCTGCTGTTTTTTTTTTTTCATGCGTCTATATCAAGTGTGGAATTCTCCAGCAAAGTGACATGAAGTATGGCAAATTGAGTCGAAATCCGATTTGAAATGGGCGAGATAGAGTCCCCGGGAAATTTAGTGGGGGCAGAATAAGCCGGGAGGGGGGGGACTAGAGGGGGAGGATCGGGGAACAGGCGGGAACCGTAATGACGGGTAAAACATCAAGCACACGGAGCAAAAGAGCCACAAAGGTAATTCACAGACGTGAGGCGGGGCGTGGAAGAAAAGCATTGCAGTTATCTCATGCTTCTCTGTTGGCTTGGATCCCATTTCACCGCCGAGGCCCGGCAGAATAATTTCACGTGTAGAGGCGAAGCTGGTCCGGGTAGAAAAAGTCTGTTTGATTTGTCATTCTGGCGGCTCAGCAATAACCCGACAAATCCAGTGGCAGGGACTGAAAAGGCTTGTGAAATCCTGAGCTGAAAACGACTCGCCGCTGGGAGAGGCCGATAAAGGTTTGCTGGCTGCTCGGTGTCCACCTGCTTTCTGTTCCCCAAAGAGACACAACAAATCACCGCATCGTTTGACACAATTATTGTATTTAACTGAAATGTCTTCTGTTTATTATCATGAAAAAAACCACTTCAATCAATAAGGTACATTAAGAGAAGCCATTGTACAAACTGGAATGCACATCGCTCCACTACATGCACATCATGGAATAAAACTGAAGGTCAACAGGTGAAATGCGAGCTTCGTTCCCATCAGGGAGGAATCAGTCAGCTGATAACTTATCCACCGGCGAGCGAGTGTGTGAAATATAACGGTGTCACACGGAGTCTGAAAGCAGCGTCAAGAATTCAGTTTTTGTAGAAAAACTAATGCCAACAAGTGTGGCTATCGCTGCGCCATGGGTGCAGCATGATCAGGGTTAGACCCTGTTTACATGAAGGTTTCAAAAGAAAACAGAAAACTTTCGGAACATTTTGGGGTCTGTTTACTTTTGAAAACTTCTATGGAAACGGGCAAAAACGCAACTTTTCTGAAACGTGGCTCCAGCACATACACGCCACGGCCGTGATGACTGATTCGTCTGCACACGCTCAGTAGATGGACAATAAGAACAACGTTTCCTCTGCCGTGTCATGACTCCCAGTCCAGATTCTCCTGGGACTTGGTAGTTTTATTTTGACAGTCACTGTCATAACAATCCAAATTGGTCATCTGTAAACTAGAATGTCCGTGTTCTCCCATTGTTAATGTTTATATCGTATTGTTCTCCGTCTGCTTCTGTGTGTGATTTCATAATGAAAACATCCAAGAGCGCCAACTTGTGGCCTGGCATGACAACTGCATTGTTTACAGTGAGAAGTGTACATGAGTCGCTCGAGAAGCTATCAAAATGAAGCTAAAAACACAAGCGATATTAAAATTTTGTATTTTCCACCAAAATTAGAAGATATGGCCGCCATGTTTTGTCCTCCTATGTAACTCAGCAGTCACGTGACCCGAAGTCTGAAGAATATGCAGACGAAACGTATAAATGTTACTTTTTCAGACCTGTTTAGTGCAATTTGGTGAAATGACAACATTTTAGGAGCTGTGGACCGACGTAGGTATGATACGATTCGGAATGAGACTGGGTTGACAATGTTGGCCTTTCCTGCTTGGTTCTGTGAGTGTGCTGCTGCTTGTTAAATTGATTCAATGCCGTTCCAGCAGCTCCATTAGAAGAGTTATGACATGAAAAGTACAACAATATATTAAAAGAAATCATGTTTTTATAGCTGCAGCTCCTTTTCTTTGTTTTTTTTTTCCCTTTTTTTTTCTTGTTGTTTGGCTGCAAGCAGTGCTGACTGCAGCACCGTGCACACACACACACACACACACACACACACACACGCACGCACACACACACACACACACACACACACACACACACACACAGAAAACCTCCATTTATTCATTCCTCCACATGTCCTCAAATTATGAGAGAGGTTTACAAATGGCAAGACCGGGGTCAGAAAAGGCAAAATAAAAAGGGAGGACTACTGAAAATAATATAAATGATGCACAAGCAGGGAGTGGAGGAAGGGGAGGAGGAGGAGGAGGGCGGGAAGTTGTGATGAATTTGCCTCACCTGGTCTGTTGGCATTTATGCTTCCTGCACACGTACAGTGCACAGACCTCAAATCCATGACTGCGATAGCGCTTTATTACAACAACAACCCGCTGTCATTATCTGATGGCTTTTTAATTTGTTTTACTCGGGGATTTCAGTCACAGTTCTGACTCCGGGCCAAGTGAACTGGCCAGAATGCATTAGCCACTGCTTCAATTAGCACAAAAACCAAATCAATACGTTCAATCCCACATTAGTCATTTCTCCACTCAGCAGTTTTTTTTTTTAGGTTTGATTTGGTATCATGGTTTGGAATGTGAGAAGGATGCATGAACAAAATAAACATATAGAGAGAAAACCTGTAGATTTTTAAGTATTTATTGATTCACCTGAGGAGACGCGAGACTTAAATGCCACAGTGGAGCCGTGTTGAGACAAATGTCCGCAGAGAAAAATCACCCCCTCGCATTTCAGCCTTTCCTCTGTGTTGTAGTCAGTCATCTGTCATTTTCCAAAGGAATCAATACCGAATCTCACTTTTCTTGTAATATATCTCCCATTTCTCTCGCCTAATCGGCCACATCTCACAGAAAGCTGCCTTCCAATAATATTTCTTTATCAATGTTATTAAATACATGCCTGCATTCGGCTGTACAGCAAAGTGAAGCTTCCCTCGTGATAAAAGTGAGGACTTCCCATCAGGAATAACACTTCATGAGCTGGAAAACCATTCAAATGCGCCAGGCTGATTGGGAATCAGACACATTAGCTCGGAAATGAGACATCTTTACGTAGACCGGTGATGTGTGCAGCCTGCCTGGGGAGGCATAAAGGAGACGGAGGAGGATTTGTATTCAAATGTGGCACGTGAAATCCTCGAGAGAGAGGCTGCTGCTTCCGAGCTGTAAATCATCCGATGCGCGAGAATCAGAGGGCTGACCTCAGGCGTGAGGACGCGGGAGTCTAGAGCGCCGGACCACGGTTTGTTACCGGCTGATGAAACGCAGCGAGACCCGAGGGGAATGCCAGCTGGAAGATACGAAATGAATGAATCCGAATGAATCCTTGAAGGCGAGGATTGACATGACTTGTTTCCAGATGAAGGGAAAGATTGCCGTTTTGCAGACAAGGTGTCAATAAAAGTACAGAAAAAGACGACTTTCAGTTGAAATTTATAGAGCCGGCTGTAAAACATTGTGCAGCCCTTTTGTGAGATATCAATCTCTTCCTTGCTGGGAACATAGAGGATTTAACTTTCTATCAGAACTGCAGTTTCTGTGGTGAAAATAGCAGGAACTACTTCATAACAAGAGGATGCCTCAACTTTGGGATCGTTTTGCAGGATGAGGTGAAAACAGACAATTTACAGAAAATACCTACAATACTGGGGTTTAAACTCTTTCCAAGGCATTTGATTTTTTTTTTTTCTCCATTTACTCCCTTTTCAATATGATTCTCCACCGCAATGATTTGACAATTTTCCACAAATAATGCCACTAACTCGCAGCTCTGTGCTGAATTATGCAAAGGACGCGCTGCAACAGTCCGTCCATCCATCTTCTTTACCACTATATTCAACTTAGGGTCGCAGGGGGCTGGAAAACATCCCAGCTGACTACGGGCGAAAACAATTTACACGTTGGCATTCGCACGCACGCACGCACACACACACACACACACACACACACACACTCTATACCTATGGGCAAATTGAGAGTAGCAAATCAACCTCAAATACATCCGCTACCCAGAGAACAAACATTTTCAAACAGGGGAAACATGCACATTCCTCACAGAAAGGCACCCAAGCCTGAATTTCAACCATAGTACAAGTTCGTACCATGGTGAGCTCCGTGCATAGGTAGCTTTTTTTGCAAAGTTTCTGCAAAGAATGTGTTCAACAAGCAAGACTGCAGAAGGAAAAAGCCTGATTATTTGTAGTTGGAGGGCTGTGTATTCACCTGCTGTTTGTTTGAACTGGGCATTGCGTCACAGGGAGGACACACCGGCTGTGAGGAAAGCTCCTGCTTGGTGTCAGTCTGTTGGTTCCAGTGTGCAGGGATTGTTTGTTTTGTTTTTTTAATGCAGACTTCAGTGCCAGACAGTAGAGGTGAGAAATCCATGAGTCATGAAAAGCCCATCAGCATAACAGTTTATCTACACGTGGCTGCGTGTTTGTGTTTGTGGTTTATCAATAAGAAAATGCAATGCAGGATTCCTGTGGGGTTTTTCTTTGTTGCAATGCAACTTATAATAAGTGAAAAAAACTAGGGCTAGTACAAGTACTAACCTTTAGCTACGTGCTGATACAGAGTACTGATACAAGTACTTATTAATTATTTTGCTTATATCATAATGCTGTAAAGACTAATTTATTCTTCATACGCAAACGATATGCAAAGGCTATGCGTTGCCGTGAACAACCTCTGCATTGACGCTATGCACACCTCCAACAGTCTATCTACACACTCCCCCATGCGTACACTGTAGACTGCGGGACCAAGCTTGCTGTTAATGAGTATATCAGTCATACTTTAATCATGTTTAGCAGGTAGCATCACTTCGTCGGGCTTACTCTACTGGTCCGAATGTCTCTGCTCAATAAGTTTCTGGTGTTGTATGAACTATCTTTCACCTCCTCTGGATATTTTGGCAGAACATGATTTACAGTCTGTCTCACTTTTGTCATTTTCAATATTATAGAATCCCCAAACTGCTGACATCGCTCCTGCTCTCTTGCGTACCTGTGGGACGACGTTGCTAGCATGTGATGTCACGTAATACTGGCGGGGTTGTACCAGGGCTCCTTGTGCAGAATCGGACTAGACACCCAACACTGGTACAGAACAGAACAGAATAGAAATGCTTGACTTTGCAAGCTCCAATGATAAAGTCACCATCTTGTCTTCTTTTTGTCACAATGATTGGATGAACTTTGACTAGGCTACAGTTGCATCACAAAAAATAAAGTGAATTTTTTTTTCCATTACGGTTGAAACATCTCCATAAGTTATTCTTCAGCACTGTTCAGTCCCGTTGCATTTGGCGTCTCTGTGCATTGAGGTGTGTTTTTCCTGCACAGCGCCTTCAGGCAATCACTTCTCCCAGGTAGGAAACTGTTGAATTTCAGCATTTCGCGATGCGCCTCGTAGCCCTGAAACAGTTTGTCAAACACGCTCCACAGGCCTGCAACTCGTGAATTCCCACAACAAGCCGCCACAGTCGAGGCCACCTGACAAGCAGCCGCATACATTTCACCCCCCAAAGCAAGCAAACACCTCCTCTGAATGATTCCTCTCCGACCAGAGTCACATTCTGTCAGAGCCCACTGATGTGGCGCGGCATTCACAAGCCGGGCCAGGGTTCGAGTGGCGGCAGGTAAGGGGGACAAAAGCACGAGTGAAGGGAGGACGACTTTTACGAGACACGTCGGGAGGCAGATTTAAACTTCCACCTTCGTCCGGGAGCCTTGAGAGACGGGCAGTGAGTTATGAGAGGGGGAGTCCCGAGGGCAGCGCCAGCCATCAACAATACAGACAGTCCTGTCATTGCACACAGACAATAAAACACTCTAGTGATCCAAACGACTGCACAACAACTGTTGTGGTGAAGCTGATGCATAAAATGCAGACTTTAATTACCAATTCCATTAAATCAAGATCCATGCTCGCAAACAATTCCATGCACCTTTTTAAAGTGATGACTGGTGACAAAAATATGTTCAAATGGGGAAACAAAAGCGGAGAAATCAAGTCCAGTGTCACAGCATCCAGCAAACCACATGGGCCTAATCACACTAATGAAGAAGAGACAAGTGTTAAGAAGCCGTCGGCAGTCAATAATCCAGCCCAACAGTTTGTCAGTATGCACACTACAGTGCGAGTGCAGAGTCCAGCCTTACCATTTTGGAGGTGGTGGTATCGATCTGCTGCGTGACGATTAGCATTGACATAACTGAAGGGACGACGAAAGCAACTCCAACACAGAGAAAGTCCCCTGGACAAGTGGCGGAGGAGTGGGAGGCTTCAGCCTAACCAAAGAAAAAGGTGGGGAGGAATACTGGAGTCCTCTTCCTCCCGGAGTCTGAGACCCTATTGTCAGCTGACTGCCAGACTCCGAGCTCACTTCCACATTAGCCAATCAATCACATAACGACGAGGATTCGGTCTGATGCACGGTGATCCATTCACCAGGATGGGCTCTTTGGAAATGTGTGCTCCCCAGCTTCACTCGCTCCGGCTGTTGGTTCCCACCCCCCCTTTCCCACACACACACACACACACACCCCTTTTTCCTCCCCGCCGCTCTGCCTACTCCTCTTTGACTTTTCTCAGCCTCTCGATCTTTCTCATTGACTCCGCTCCCTTATAGGGTTTATCAGTCTTTGTCTCTCCAAGACAAGTCGCCTTCACCCAACTCTCACTCGTAGTAGCGGCAGCCAGCAAGCGTCTGACTTCTCTATCCCTCCCCTGATTCATTCTCAGTCTCATCCCCACATTTTGTTTTCTCCCTCCCCATCAAGCTTTTTCCTCACAAGAGGCTGGCTGTTTTAGTTTTTTTTTTGGTGGGTCGAGCAAGTCAACTAAATTGGGGGTTTAAAGATAATCTATTGGTCTGACCGTGAGTGAGGCATCTGCCAATAAACACGGCCAAGCAGCCTTCTTTACATCTCCATCACCGCTTTAGTGAGGCAAAGGTGTGTGTGTGTGTGTGTGTGTGTGTGTGTGTGTGTGTGTGTGTGTGTGTGTGTGTGTGTGTGTGTGTGTGTGTGTGTGTGTGTGTGTGTGTGTGTGTGTGTGTGTGTGTGTGTGTGTGTGTGTGTGTGTGTGTGTCTGCCTGGAGTTGGCAGGTAGGCAAAGAGACAGGAAAGGGAGGGGTGAGGTGAAAGGAAAAACCCCACAAGAGCAGAAGAAAACAACCATGCACCAAGCAGAAGCCGCCACATGCATAAACATTGTAATATGTGCAATGCGATGCTTGGATGAGTCCCGCTATCGGACGTCAAATGCTTCTTCAAGGCAACTTTTTTTACTGGAGTTTCAGCAGGCGTCGCTCCAGCTGAATGAGGTGTCTGCTGCCGTCCACCAAACTGCAGATCAATTTAATCAGTTCCTGCGATGGGCTGTAATAAAGCAGTGGTGATATATCCGTGCCATGAATTGCACCTCATAAATTATACCCGCTTGCCTGGAAAGATTGGTTCCTGCAGCGTGCCCGGGACTAATCTAAATTTATGTAGCGTTTACAGCTACAACGCTGTAAGCCAAAGTGGAACGCCCGGTTTGTACACTCGCCCAACACAACTGGCCCAGCCGGCGGCGAGTAAATGAGAAGCAGTCAAATCACCAAAGAGTGGCACGGGGCCGGGATTGTAAAAGAGAAAACGCAGAGTTTAACTGAGGGGAGAACAAACTTTTGTAATGAAATGAAAGTTTGTGCAGTGTCTGATCAAGTCGATCATCTGACGATCATCTGACCTTTCAAGACGCAGCGCTCGTCTCGAAAAGAGCAGGAGTGACAAATTGGCTGCTACTGATGGACATCACTGTGAGCTGGGAAGATAAGCAAGTTAAGTACTCTCCATTTGGTTTCATTGTAGTAGAAATAATTCATATTGTACACTCCTTTCATCGACTATGCAGCCTTTTTCAATTTGGAGTCATCGGGGCAACAGACCAGTCCATCACAGGCTGAACACAGATGCAATCACACACCAAAAACTACGAGACATTCAGAGGTTTCCACTTGCAACTGGGAAACAAGGCCGTCCAAGCAAAGAGAGAACGTGCACGTAGACCGGACTGAACCAGGATCTTTTCACTGCCAGACATGATCTTATTGTCTTTTAGCTCGTACTACTTCCGAATAACAGTGCTCTTTCTCTTGCCACATATTTAACCAGCTCCGACTGGGCTGCTTTTTTCTTTTTGTTTGCAGTTTCCGTCATCATCGACTTGTTTACTTTTGCCCAGAAAGCCTTCTCTGTTAAAGATTGCCGAAACTGGAATACTAAATCTCCAGTTATCTGAGAAAGCTCCACCTTAGTCAGTTTAAAAAAAAACAGTACAAGATATGGCTGATCAACAACCAAACTTAAGATCATTAGGACAATCATGCACTTTAAAATATATTTTTAAAAAATGGCACTTTACCTTTGTCAAACTACTGAGTAAGCACTTTAACATTTGCACTTTATGGTAGGCTTTTAGGAAGAATTATTTTATCGTCTTTGTTTAACCATATTGCTTTTATATGCTTTTATATGTTTTGAACCTGGTATGTTTTTTTTGTGGGACAACGGATTTAAATTAGCCTTGGGCTAAATCCGGCATATTTACAGTAACCTCATGAAGAGATTGGTTGTTCATTAATTAACACTTTCCCGTCCAAATAAACTAAATGAAATGTTGCTCTGGTCAGCTTTGTGTTTTTGACCATGTAAACTATGTCCTGTTACCATAAGGTTGAATTAAAGAAGTCAGATACAATCTGTTGGGATTCCTTTTGTTTTTTTACTGGAGCCTTCATGTCTGGCTCAAACCTCACTTTCTATTTTGATGCATCTTACATTAAAAATTGACATCTTGTCGACAAAGCGGCATGCAGACTTGTTCCACGCGTGAACACAAGTGTTCTCTAGAATGGCAGCAACTTGTCGGTCAGCCACTAATTGTTTTTACCTAGAATTTCATTCTCTCCTGGAATCAGCACCTTACCATGGTGGGATCATTTGTGTGTCTCTAGAACCCCTAGATGTATGTCGGTTGGAGTATCGTACTCCTGGTAGGGCCACCCATGCTGAACAGGTCAAAGGGTGGAGCCCAGATGAAGAGTGATCCCTGGCCTTCCAGCTTTGGGGTTTGGTGGTGAGCTAATGACCTGCGCCCGTAAAACCTGCGTATTACAGGAACCAAAGCCAGCACTGTGCCCTACTTTGGGGAAGCAGAGGTACAAGATGATGATGCTCGGTTCTATCAGCGTGCAAAGGAAAGACTGACGCTTGAACTGCTGATTAAATTGTATTCGCCAAAAGTGTGTGAAGATCAGACAGTGGAGCCGAAGAATTTCCCTAGTTGTCTCTGTTCCCACCACCATCACAGTGCTCATTAAACTCTCTCCATGTACTGTAGGACTACAGCCACTTGTAGTAAGGCTTTGTCTGATTAGCCCAGTACTCTGACATGCAGAGCTTGAATGTAGAGTATTCACTGCTGATCAGTCTTTTGTGACATGTTGATGTGACGTTATACATCGAGAAACACTCACTCACTAAAGAAGCAGCATGCCCTTGAAGCAATTAAATCTCAAGTCTGTTCTCTAAGCCACTGTTTTTATATATTAGATGCCTCTATAGCTGTGAAGGACAGATTCAGTCATTGAGGTGTTGAATGGAGTGTTCAATGCTCTGTATGGAACAGGCCTGTTTACTTGGAGTCAAAGATGAAGCTTCAAGAACAAAAACTTCACCTTCAAAGATTTCCTTTTCCTAATCTCACAGCAGGCTTTATGTCCTGTAATACCACACGCCACCTCAAGGTGTGTTTCTCCAAAAACTATGGGGGAGTCAAGGAGTCCAGTACTCCCAGAACACAACCCAGATATGTTCAACACAATGGGCCTCTTAACAGCAAACGAAAGAGAAACATTATCTGTGATCTGAGACTGACACTTCAATTTTAACATTTATTCACCAACAAAAGCAAACACCTACAGGCAATTTAACCTGACCTGGCACACCTGAGTTTAAACTCTGGGATGAGCTTGTACAGAAAGTCTGGACACTCTAACTGTGAGGATTAGCCACTCCACCACTGTGTAATCCGAGCAATAAATCATCAAAGCTATGAGTGCCCCCTATTGGAAAAGTAAAAGACCTCAGTTTAACAAAATGTATCTCGGTTAGTCTAAGACGGACGCACCAGTCCTAACATTATCTCTCCTGATAGCAATTTGATGACTGCTTCTGGGCATCTGCCAATGGAGTACTCATCCAATACCCTTCCCTCTGATTTAAATTCGGAATACAACACTGAGTAGAAGTCCACAGAGGCATGTTTTATGTAAGACAGTTTGGCAAAAACAAAATGCTCGAAATGAATGAAGTTTTGAGCAGATACAAGACCCATTTTCCTCGAGATGGTCAGAATGGGTACTTACACGGACTTAACACAAACGTTTGGCAAACTCAATCTGACACATAAGGCCTTTGTTACCTTGTCCTGCAACTTCCTCATAGTGAGCTCCTGCAAAGATTGCACAGTGTGTCGGGAGCTGACAGTAGACGAGGAGCCTGAGACCCGTTTCAAGCTGAGTAAGTGGTCGGTTGGTTAGTCTGGTAATTACTTCGCTCCAGATTCATATAAACTCAGGGATGGCATGGTGATACCGTGCCAAGGACTCCTGCTTCATAGCAAGCCTGGAGAAGCAACTAGATTGCCCTGTTTGTGTTCTGTAATGGAAGAATTTATTGAACCTTCTCTTTGCACTACTGTGGTATTTCTAATTTTATAGAACATGTAAATACAATCTCAACATATTAGCCAATGGAAAACTGGTTAGCACTCTTGCCTCATAGCTCTTCCCTCCTGGTGCTTCATGGGATTTCTCCTGCTTTGGAGGTGAATTAGTGACTATAAATTGCCTTTCAGTGTGAACGTGAGTGTGTGTTTCTATGTATTGTCTCTGCCATGGACTGGCAGCGTGACTCAGCTCTGTTCGGCTCCAGCTCCTGACAACCCAGCGTTGGATAACGCAGTATAGAAGACGGATGGATCTCAAGATCTATTGGACAGTTTGTCACTAATTCAGTGTTCAACTCTGGATAAAATACTTCAACAAAGACGATCACTATGTGTTGCCTTTTGGTCTAAATACCTTGAAATCGTGTACATTGGCATTCCTATTGGCTTCACTGTGGTAGTCTACCATGCAGAGCTTGCAAAAATGCAAAACTGAGGTGGTGATTAAGGCAAACATAGATTCACACTGTCATTGTGAGAATGCTGGCATATAACAATCTCTATTTTAGTCCATCTTTTAACTGGCTCTAGTGTTCACCTTTTGCTGCCTTTATTTTCAAGTGAGTCTGTGTGTGTTTACTGTTGGAAGTACTTTGTGTTGCACTGTATTTGTGGGAAAAGTGCTATACAAATAAAGACTGATTGAATATTCTCACAGCTCCAGAGCTGCTAGAATAGCTGCAGTCTCTTCATCTTGTTCTTTCCACTCACACAACTTGTGTTGCTTTGGCCGCCTGGAGCAGCGGGAAGGGATTCACAGGGCGACAATGTGGCGTCTCAATCTCTATTTGTATGATTCATTGCTTCAAGGGTACACATTCACAACAACAAACCCAGGTCTCTTCAATCTGGACAATGCACGGTGCTGCATGCAGGTTGATATTCACCGATTATTAATTAAGATTTGTCTTTTTTTTTTCTCGTGTGACCAGCAAAATATGAAATCTGCCTCTATTTGTACTTCACCAAAACATTTGCGGTGTAACATTTGCAAAGCAGCTGAAGAACCTTCAACTGAAATATAAGGTACCATTAAAAGAAAAGAAATAAAAGAGGACTGTAGGCAGAAACGGTTGTGAAAATAGGGGAGCTTCTAAGAAAAACATCATCAAATCAACATAAAGAGGGAAAATTGGACATAAAAATGTCGAATAAAAGAGCAGTTGAAGTCAATTAGTGCCCTTAGCTTTGTTTTTCCAATTTACAATAAATATCATACCAATACTGACATGTAAAAGCACCTCTACCTCCAGCAATATGCGTAAGATAAAAGGATGTGTAAATTATTTAGGTGCTGGACAAACATGTTGACTCAGTTCTGGCTGCTGCTGCTCCAAAAGCTTAAGAAAAACACACCCTCCACATGCCGTAGTCAAATTTAAATTGCTCATATTTTGTTAGTTTACAGACTCAGCAGACCATGTGATTAGTTGCATTTCAATCTTGAAAGCTAAAGCAACTAAATGAACTGGCTCCATTGAATTCATGCTTGGATTATGTGTTTGTGTCGCGAATTATGTGTCGACGGATAAACAAATCGAGTGAGGAAATAAGTCTCGAGTGTGCATCAAAGTGGATGGCGGGGGGCTTCATTGACAGCCAAAAACATTCAATCAACACAAAGATTCCTACTTTATTTATCTGCGTCAGAGCTAAATTGAAGCCATAAACCTCAGATTTGCTTGGGAAGAGGATCACACACGAGCCTGATAGTGTCTGGGCTGTTAAATAATAGCTAGAGAAAGGACACGCTTTTCCACCTCACACTTTAAAGCCTTTATTGGGCACTGACTTTTCAATTCCACCAGATTACAAGAAAGGGGTGAGGAGACAGAATGAAAAAACTCCCCGAGGTCTGGAGAAGCACTGAAGGCAATTCCAACATATTGTCTACTAGGATGAGGGTGAGGTGGAGCCGGAGCCAGATGAGTAAGACTACTCTGCTTTAAGGGGAGAAACAGAACTGAAATGAAAACCATAATCAGATTTCAGACAATGAAACAACTGGGAGAACAAAATCCAGAGGACAAAGGTATGCCATAGTGGAAGATTTTAATTGGGAAAAATGTCCAAGAGGTGAGTTTAATGCAGGGATTGTGTGGAAAATAGCATTAAAAAACTGAACTTCTAATAAGTTAGTATTTATGGGAATCATATCATCACCGCAATGCTCAACGTCATTTCTGCATATAGCATGTTCATAACATTTGGCTGCTTATGTGACTTAAATTAAGAAATGACTCATGTACTAAAATACACAGTATATATAATTGTGGACCACTTGACGTCACTGTATGGCAGCAGTATATAGATAAAGTAGTTCTATTCTATTCGATTCAATTCTATTCCCTTCTAAACAGTAACACGGAAAAAACATCCATTAGCAAGAAAAATGTCTCTTAAAAAAAAAATCCCCACAGCAGGCTTGGAAGAAAGAATAAAATACAGAAGGACAGCATCAGAAAAGAGTGCGGGAGAAACTTGTGAGGGACTGGAGAAAAGCACAGAAAGAAAACAAAGAATGGTAAATGGACTAGTTTATAGCGCTATTCAGCTGCGTGAGCACTCCCTAAGCGCTTTACATCATTAATCACATTCATCCATTCACACACACGTTCATGGACCAATGGAGGCTCATTCTGGGCTGAAAACACGACAAGCCAGACTTCAGGAACAAATTCACAGAAGGTTCTGGAAGCAGCTGCTTGATCTGGATTATCAACAGTGCTGGATTATCAACAGTGCTGGAATGTCTGAAAATGGACAAATGAATATGACTGATATGTTGTATTCCTCTGCATGATGCAATTTTTCACATATATTACTTATATTTTGAGAAGTACGGGGGTTTCTTTATATCACCAAAGATAAATTCATACCTCAAATGACTATATACTGTATGCCAGACTGGAGGTTACAACTTTTTCAGTAATTTGGCTGGTCATGTGAGTTCCATTATTAAGAAGTGACGGTGATATCAAAATATAAATGTACATACCATCTGGCACCACTGGATGTCACTGTATGACAACAGAACGCTGCTACAGTAAAACCTCCAAGGCTGAACATGGACTAAAACGGTCAGGAAGAAATGCACAGAAGGTTCTCAAACAGCAGCTGCGAGGACAAGATTATCAACCGATACATCTGGACCTGGACAAATAACTGGCCTATCCATGGTTATGATGCATTTTTACACAGAAGTGAAATATACCCAATGCGACTTATAGTCTGGAACGTACGGTAAACAACTGTTGCTTGTTAAAAGGATCAGAGCTGGTGTAAATTTGTGGCAAGAGAAAGAGCACTGTTATATGAAGAATAAATCTCAACACAAAAAAAAGTCATGAAAATCATATACTTAATTCGATTTTCACTACAATACTGAACATTTTAGCCAAACCACATCGGTTCTAATGACCTCAATGAAAAATGACTGCGTTTCAGTAAAAATCCATCTAAAGGAAGCTTTTTTTTCTTCTTTATTTTTTTTGATTAGCCAGCAGTTCTGCATTTCCCTAATTTAATCTGGCCTCTGTATTGAATTTGTATTACAGCCATAGTTAATAACTTGACATTCAGCGTATGACTCTCTGCTATTTCAGTAAGTGATGGGCCTTCTTTGAACACCCACATGCCTCGACGCCAAATTGGCCCATTGCTCATAATAAAACCCATGTCTAAACGACTCGGCGCTGTTATATTTTATTAGAATTGTTATTAATAGGACTATCTGAATGTAATGCCAGGTCCATACAGTGTGCGAGGGATGCCACAGAGGATGGAGGAAGAGGAGGAATCTCTCGGGAGGATTTGAGAAGATGAAGAACTCTGAAATGGCCTTCATGCCATAGCTCGTGAATAAAAGATGAAAGTTTTGACTTGGCTCCAAGTCTCCTCTCTCTTGTGGCTCGTCTCAATTACTACAGAGGCGGTTTAGAGGAGAACACAGTCAGTGAGCACACTATAAAGAGGAGACGACGCGGAGCGCTCCCAGGAATTTTCCATTTTTAATACGTGGAGGACAATGAGTGACACTTCAGAAAGTGACAGAGTCCCAAACAGGGGGGTTGCATCACCAAACGACGCAGCTCAACCTACATTTCACGACGCGAGAGATTTCCCGACGTGCCACAGCGGCGTAAAGCACTTCGATCACGCAAGTTTACTGTGCACTCACGTTTAAGTAGGAGGTGAATCTCTCAATTCTTGTGACTAGTTTGTCTATAAAATAATAATCACATAATTTTATTGTTTTTTTGAAAAAAAATTTGATTAAACTTTCTTTAAACATAATTTTGAACATGAGAAACAAGAAGCAATGCTAAAGCGGATTCCGCTGCTCGATGCCAATGCACTTTGTAGAATTGTGAATAACGTATTATTAAGTAATATTCTAGAAGTAATGCTATTGTTTTTGGCAGTCAAGAGTAACTGATTACTTTGACAATATTGGGCCACATTGTTACACTCAAACTTTAAGTGAGATGATTATGTTCAGTTAATTTGAGATCAGAGCTGCTGTATCCCTCCGCCAAGTTCACAAGCATTAACATGATCCAACACCGTTATATCTCGTGATGAACAGCTTTGTTACTATTTCAATAAACCCCTGTTGACTTATAAAGAATTACTTAAATAATCATGACCTGGCATCTGACTGTAAGGCTCTGCTTACATGACATTTCGAGTCAAAACGCAGTTTTTGTGTTTTTGTTCCACAAAAGGTTTGCATTTATACGGCAAGGTTTTAAAAATGATGACCATTTCCGTGGGAACAGCAGAAACGCTGAAAACAATGTCGTCAGAATGCCAGGTCACGACACCACACACACACATGCAGCCGAGAACCATACACTATAAACATGAACAAGGTTGGGTTTTCCTCCGTTTCCACGGAGACAAAGTCTGAGCTTTTTGAAAAAGTTCCACCTGTGGAGCAGTTTTCAAAAACTTGTGTTTTCAGTGATTCGGAGTAGGGTTGTCATGTAAAAGGACCCCCCCCCCCCCCCAAAACACAGTCAACGTTTTCCAAATGTTGTAAACAAAGTGAAATGGTCTTTGCAGTACTTATGATTAACATTAGCAGATTGGAAAAACTTTAGCGTAACTCCAAAACAAGTTGCCTGCATGTTGTTAGTTCAAATACATGTGGACAACACTGGTTCTGAATATCTCGTGAAATTATTCAGAAAGAAACTACACTATCTGATTCTCTGAAAAGTGCACGTTTTCTCAATATGATAAATTCGAGACGTCATATTTTATTTATGTCTCGCGCAGGTGCCGGTTTTTTTTGCAGTTCCGCTGGCCATATGACTTTTACTGACCGAGAAAAAAATACACAACAGAATTCCAAGTAAAAATGATGAAATATGGTGAAATATGGAATGTATATTCAGCTAAATATATTGTTATACGCTATTGAGATAGTTTTGTTTTACTTCTTTACACAACTTCTAGTACAAAATATACGGTAATTAAACAAGTGGCTTAAGGGATCAAATGTCCCAGCAGTTATAACCTGAATGATTGACTATCCACCATGGTCAGCAATGTGATCATATGCTTTTTGCATATTATTGTCACCATGTTAATGTGCTACTATGAGCATGATGTTTTTAATACCTCGCTGCTCTAAAATCTTTATTTTGTCATTTGAAACCCATTCTATGATATTCCAGGCACCATACACTACACCTAAGAAGCCCATGTAAGTCTCAATTGAAAAAGTGAAATAAAGCCAAAGATTCAATTACTGAGGATTCTTGGAAGCAGACCTTCAGTGTCAGATTAAGCTCCTGTTAAGCAGCAAAAAAAGGCTCAGTGGTGTCAAAATATTAATTTAATGAGAAGTCTTGCAGAAAGAGATTAACTTAACTCCTTGCTGCTCTCAAAATACAATCTGCCTTGGCTGGAGCAGATGCTCCTTCTTGACTAATTGCCTTTTAAAGTGACTTTCCCTTTGATGCAGAAGGGCAAAGTAATTCACTGACACCAACAAACAATCCAACGCCTCGCTCAGATGACAGAGCGCTGTAACCAAAAAAAGATGAGACGTTAATCCGAGGCACCTCCAGCCTGTCAGAAGTGAAATTGGAGGCAGAAAAACTTGCTTCTACTTGCATATTGTGTTTTGTTTTTTTTTCTCATCCAGCACAAAGTAAATGTTTAAGGTCGAGGACTTTATAGCGGTCATAAATACTCATGAATTAGATTTGGAATTGAATTCCTCCACCCAGTCTCGGTGGAGATCGGCCTGAATGGGAGGAATGAGCTGAAGGTCAAAGCCGCTCTTCAGCCGGACCGTCGATCGGACCGCCCGGCTTATTCGGGAGGTTTTGATTGATGGCGGCCTCAGCCAATCAGCTTCCACGGGCAGGAGAGGCCAACACGGTGACAGATGGAGGAGCATGTGCGCCACCTTTAATAATGTAAAGGCCCGGGCGACGGAGATTCAAGGTAAACGGCAGCAGGACCGGGCGGAGGGGTGTCACTTCCCACGGTGATGTCAGACGCTGCCCGCTGGTGCGGGTTCCTGAACCTGCTCAGATTCTACCTGTGGACCGATCACCTGCTGGACTCATAAACGGATTTCACACATTTCAAAGAGGTTGAAACCCAAAAGGAGACAGAACAGCAGGACATGTACTGCCTTATTCGCTCCATCTATTCTGTAAATCCTGATTACAGAGTGAATTTTTTTTTTTTTTTTTTTTTTATATCATTAAAGTTTATAAATCCAACTAAAGTGTAAATATTTGGAAATGAAAGTTTTTATTTCAGTGAAATGTTTGTGTTTTATTCGTATTGGAATCAAGACAACATGATCTGAGATCAGTCCAGACTGCTCTTGGGGACGACCCAAAGGTTAAATATTTCATAATTTAAGTTTAATATTTGTAATTTCAGCTGATAATACATACAAATTCTAAAATACAGTGTCATTAACTGCTTTGAGCTATGTTTATACATGATAAAACCAGATGTTTTTTTCAATTTTTTTAAAACCAGAGGCCACAGTTATAACAATTAAAATGTAAAAATCCTACTTTTTTGTGAAAAATTGCTGAAAAACACAAGACAATTAACTTTTCTTTGATTTTTTAAATGTACCGACTTGCACTTCTCTCTTGAGCTATCGCCCTCATACATTTTTTAGCATTTTTAAAAATTATGCAGCTCCACTGAATATTTAATGCTCAGCCCCTTTACTGATCTTTTGTACTTCTTCATACTTCTTATATCGCATATCGTACACCTTCTTCATGTGGTGCATTTTCCCACTAAACAGGAAACCGGTCATGCGACTTTGCTGCGACGGATTTTGTTAAATTAAAGCTTTGGTCAGACTGGAATTAAAATCTGAGTCGTCACACATACAATACATATTGTAAGCGCTACTGGAACATATCTTGAAAACATCTCTCAGATTTCCATCCAACATATCTCTTCACGGCCCTGCATTCACCAACTGATTGCAGACTCAACTCTTATTTTCTCTCCGAAAATGTTTTAGAATTATACTTTTCTTCTCTTTATTACCACATTCCGGCACTGGAGTCTGGTTATAGTATTGCCGCTTGCAGCAATAATTTAATTTAGCTTCTGTTGCCCTGTGACCATGACCTTCCATCATAAACTGCCGGTATCTTTCAGGGCTATCCTTCGGCCAACAACAGCACAGTCGCCATCCATCATGATTGCTCCAGTACAAGTGCGGGAAATAAAAAACGAGGTGGAGAAAAAGAAAAATCTTCCTTGCATACCTGCTCCACAAGGAATAATGACAAGACTTTTCCTTTGCTCTGTTCATTGTTTTCTGTGTTTATCGCACCTCGTGTTGCTTCATTGGTTTTTGTTTTTCTCACTTGCACACGACAATCAATGAGGAATCTTTGCTTCTTGCACTTTGCAACTAGTAGCAGAAGTTTCCTGTTGATTGTCCCAATGAACATTTTCTGTAAATCCTCTGGAGAAGATTCTTCAAGTCTGCAGGACTGACACTGTCTTCTGACTACGATCTGTCCAGATTTGTGCTGTCTTGGATATTTCTCAACGTGATGACTCATCATTTAGACGAGGCCGTGCCTTTTGGGAAGGACTTGCTGACAGCATGCCAAACATGAGAAAAGCCTCGGAATTACAAAGCGGCTTTCTTCCTTTTGTTCTATCGTTTTCACAAAAACTTTAAAAGCAGGGGGCCACCTGGGGGTAGTTTTTATGTATTCAATTACTTATTTTCTATGTGTAATGGGTATTACCATATACCATTATAACTTTTGCTGGTACAATTCAAAACGTTCTCTAAAGTATCGACAATGACCTTACGTTCAGGTTAAAAGAGTGTTTTATGTTATTTCCTTCATATTGATTAATTTTCCAATTGCTGAAAAAAAGTTATACTTATTTCCTTTTTAATTATGAAAACTAACTTGTTGACTAAACAACGTCACTGGAGGCTTTACTCGCCAAGTCGTATGTCTTATGGTGGAGTTGCTCGGTAAGAAAAGATTGCCTCATTTTCCCGACCAGGTTTCACTTGTCATCATTTCCTTTCGAATGCCAAGCTTTGCCCGTTCCCATAAAGACCTGAATGAAACTGTGAAACAAAACACACACCAAGTGAGCAAAGTCTCCTTGAAGCGGCAATCAAAACAAAAACGACCTACATGTATTTCAATGGAATTTCACAAAGCTTTCCAAACAAAAGAGAATGCTTTCAGAAACAGCGGGTTTGGCTGTGTACTTAGAGAAACTGTCTATTAGTTTATTTGCTGAGGTTATAAAATGTCTGTACCCGGGTTGGGCTATTTAAACATGCAGCTACTTTTGTAAATGTGTTTGAGGGGAGTTGCTGGTCTGTTTCTGACTGACCCCCTCACCACCTGCTTCATGCAGAAGTCCAGTTTCTGCTGAACAACGATGGATTAAACTAAATAAATCTTGAATTTCTCTGTCTCTGAGATGACTGTTGGATCCGACACTATTGAAATAAAATGGAATAGAATTGAATGTTTCCTCGGTGTACTTCCGTCTTCATCAGAAACATCACGTAGTGGTGTTGTATGATTGTCTTTGGATGACGCTCCACCCAAAAAGTACATTACATGTGAAGCAACACGACACTGGAGAGACTCTCATTCCCAATTGGATGCGATTTGTAATTATAGCAGAAAAGGGACAAAGAGGGAAGATGATGGAGGAATGGAGGTCTTCAGATTAATATCAAAGTTTTAGTCAAAAAAAGTCAAATGTAATTATGCAACTCAGACTAAATGAATTACCTTATTAAACAGAAGTCTCAGCTATCACTTGTCTGCAGGCGATGAGAAAGAGCCGCCTGCTGGCGTCCTCCTAACACGATTCCACCATTGCAAGTGTGCGGAGAAACTCCACCACGTGGTTTGCTGCCTGTCTGACTGCAAACAGGAAGGATCTGCACGGGGTCTCCAGAACTGCAAAGGATCAGCGCCTGCCCTCTCCACCTCTCAGAGGTCACTGTCGGCTCCTGCTGTCTCAGCACGGCAGCGAAAAGTCTCCAAGGATCGATCCCATCCTGGACAGCAGCTGTTCGACTCGCTTCAGTCCTTGAGATGTAGGAACCAAAGACGGACAAACAGTTTTTTTGAATTTAAAAGAGAAAACGCAAAACTTTTGTTTCGTTGCAGGTGTCCGTGTACACGGTGCTCAGAGCCTCTGAAAACTTAGAAAAACAAATCCCAACATGGATCATTTTTTTTTATGTTCTGACTCCCGTTCCATGGAAACGGAGGGAAAACCCCATTTTCCTGAAACGCTGCTAATGCACATGCACCACGGCCGTAGTAAATAGTTCTTCTGCACATGCTCAGTAGATAGACAATAGCGTCATGACTCCCAGTTCTGAAACAAAAACGCAATAAAAGATGTTTGCAGGTGAAACATTGTCTTGTAACCGGAGTGTTAATCTGTCAGATCCTAGAGCTCCTGCACTGCAAATGGTCCAACAATTGACCTCGCTCAGTTATTGACAATAATTAGCCAAAGGATTTTCAATACTATCTTTGACACTTCTAAAATATTAACGTTTTATTAGAACATATCTCGTGGAATTTGTCTATTTTAGTCATGTATGATAAAAACGTGCCTGCATTGTTTTATGGGCAAGAAACCCTTTTATTGGGTTTGAGCAGTTGGAGAAGCAGACTTGGGGCAAAAAAAAAGAAATAGTAGGTTTCAATCCCACAGTTGACAGATTATAATGCCCTTGCTAAATGCAGAGAAGTAATTTCTCCAAGGGGATTAATACAATATGCTTCTTTCTTATTGCTTATGGGTCACCTTATGAAAACTGTGTTTTTCTTCTTTTTAAAATACCGACATTTGACCCAAACGAAGGCGACGAGAGGTGACAGATCTGCTTGATGTTGGTTTTATGTGGCAATTGTTCCACCTGTTTTCTGAATTACTCTGCAGGTTACTTACATTTTTATCCCACATATGGCAACAATAACTGAGCAGAAGGTGGGAGGCGGGCTCTATCCCGCCTATCGCCCTCAGCAAATCTCTTTTGGTCAGTCCTGCTATCAAACGCATGTTTGTTCACTGCTGACAACGCTCCCATCCGGGGTCGCCACAGCGGATCATGCAATCGGTTTGAGCCGGCACAGATTCCCTTCCCGATTCAGTCGGAGCAGCTGGGGTGGTGTTGCTACTACCTCGAATAAACTCAACCCAACGCTGCATGAAATCCGGGATCCAAGAAATCCTAGAGTCTTTGAGTGATTTCATTCAGGGGAATATTAAATGTGCAGTGAGAGAGGGGGTGTTTAATGTTCTCGGAGGGGGGCTTATCCTCCTACACTTAAAAAGCCACAGCTATAATGTATTATTACTTCCAAACTTATTGGAATATAAAAAAAACCAAGTGCAACAATGTCAGAACTTACAAGTCGAGCCTTTGAGGATACGAGAAAGTGTTGACATAGCGTATCAAATGTTGCGTCGCTCCACGGGTTCGATCTTTGGAGGCCGCTGGGGCGAAGGATAAAGAGATATTGTGTGAGCAGCGAGCGGAGAGCAGCAGCGAACCTTGGAGATCTCACAACCACTGCAGCACTGACAGGTACAAGTAGAGAGCGAGAGAGAGGACGGCGGGGGTGGGTCGGGGAGGGGGGCTTCCACACTGCAGAAAGAGGTAGTAGGGGAGCATTGAAGGGGGCTGCCAGTCAACCATCCCCTTGAATTCTTGTGGACAGGTCCACATGCAGCCAACACCCCCCCTCTCAATTCCGCCGTCCCAAATCCTGATTGCATTCTCCACGCTCTCCTTCAGAGATTAGAGCAGGTACACAAACGTGGATATGCTATGGTGGACAGAGAAATAGCAGAACCCCTCCTATCTCCTCCGCTCCTCTGCCTCCTCCTCTGTGTGCACAGTGCCATAAGCACCATGGGGATATTGAGACAGACATATCCCTCCTAGATGAAAGGGGTATTTCAGTCACACAGGCCCCAAAGGTAAACGTGGCCTGAGTTAGCAAGCAGCTCCTCGTTTTATTGTGAAGCGGGAGGGAGACTCAAAGGCACCAGAACGCCACTGAAAGCAATAAAGGGCAACTGCTCTGTTCACACTTCTGACAAGCTATTTGTGACTCCGCCGGGCCGTAAAGACATATGCTTATTTGCTACCGTTTGTGAAGTCCTAACAAACTTTACCGCTGTCGAGGTTTCCGTTGTTACCCGTTTCATTTGTGTCTTGTTTTTGCGTCTTGCAAGCATTTTACTTGCAGATAAGAACCCCCCCCCCCACACTTCCTTCCCCTTCTTATTATTTGTGTAAGAGATTACGCAGGAGATAAACCTGACAGTTGGAAATCTGTCTTTCATCCCTCCCTGGAGGTTTGCGTAGCTGCGCCTCGATCTTCAACATGTTGGTAATGGTTAATATGCACGCTTTAAGCCGCACAAAACAAGGCAAATATCTACGAAACTCAATATATACATGAGAAGAAATCACTCGTCCTCCATTCACTCAAGCTTCAAACCACCTCGTCCCTCTTATCACTTGATAAGAACGAAAAAAAACACGCTGCAGAAACAACATCCAGGTTTGACGTGATCGTTCACTGGAGGTGTCGGGATCTCAGTAATACGTAAGAAGCTGCAGAGCAGCGCTGCTTAATGACACCTGAGAGCCGGCCCCCGGTTGGAAAAAAAACGCCTCAGACGCCCGTCACAAACACCACCTTCACTTCACGTTCATTTGTATTCATTTCTGCGTAAGAGAGACATGCAAAATGTCACTGACGAATCTGTCTAGACGCCATTATCTCAGCCCGGATTTCACTCCGGAGTCACGGCGAGCCCGCCGCACGGTTACATAGTCATTTTAGCAGGGAGCGCCACAGAAATGTTGATTTATTTCCCCCGGGACCGCGTGGCTTTCTCGCCGCTGAAATCCTTTCAGAGAGCACATTTCGCTCAATTTAGTGATAAAACAACACGGGCCTGAATTTCAACTCCTCGACTGTGAATTTCAATGAGCATCTTAGTTACAGTGAAATTCACATGGAAATAAGCTCTAATTTGGCTGTTTTGTTGCACTTTAAATAGGGAGGGTGATTAGCACGCTATATGTTAAAGCTGTCTGCAGCGCTGCTTCTAGTCTATTTAGAGCCATTAGGAGCTTTTTCTTTTAATGCAGGCAATCATTAACTAAATAAAATACAATCTCACAAAGTATTTCTGTTATATGGAAAATCCATAAATTCAAGATCAAAATGCTGGTTTTATGACAAGTTAACCTATTAAAAGGTTGTTAAATAGTAATGACGGAAGTCAGGGGTCTCAAACATGAGGGTCCATAGGATGACCTTGCATTCATAATTAAAACACCTCATGAATAAATACACATTAAACAGTGTAAATTAAGAGTCTGCATATATAATAAAAAGACTTCTCCTTCTTGTAACTTACCCTAAAAAGACAGAACTCAATCATGCAACAGACAAGGAAGATGGAATCTGTATAGATACAGTAGGTGCAGCAGAAATTATTCAGAAAATGTGACTTTTTTTTTTTATATGTTGTATAATTGCTCCACAATAGGACCAAAGCATCATGACTTTCATCATCACAGTCAGAGAACAACTTTAATTTAGCTGGTTTCTCTTTTCCAACATCAGAAAATGTATAGAATTACAAGCGTTAACCTCAATTTTTCAATAAAAGTAAATCCAATTCATAATCGGTGCACTGGGGGAAGCATAACACGACAATACCAGCAATCCTCATTGTAATGCAATGCGATTTTAAATTGGGTATTAGATGTATAATATTTCCAGTTATAATAACTTTAAAGTGTTTTTTATTTTTACTATATTTAATATTCACTTTATTGTACATATGTTCCAGTAGGTGCAATCACACTTGTCTACAGCGCTACATGTAGTCTTACATGCAAAAAAAAATAAAGCCTTAATATAATAGAATATTTAATTCAGTAGTGCTGCAATGAAAACTAACTTTCACCAGTTAAACGGCATTAGCATGCAAGCTATACGATGAAGGTGAAATCATTCAAGGTGAGGGCTGCAAAAAGAAAGAGCCAATATTAGCCTGGAGAGACACCACAGAGTCTTGAGTTCTGACTTGAGAGTTAATGTTTTTCTTTAGAAATACGAGGTTATTCATGGATTCAGATGGTCATGTTAAAAACATGAGAATATTTTGGTCTTCTTTTGAAATCAGTTGTATGATACACACAGCCTCCAGTGAAGAAAACCAGCATCACCATTATAATTTCTCTGACATGTTGAATATGAATTTGCAGATAAATAACTACCCCCCCCCCCCCCGAAAACATTGTCGTATAGATGAGCCCATAGATATGAAGAGCTGCATATATGTAGAGTAGATCTTGGCTTCTGATGAACACATCTTCAAATCATCATGTGCACAGCTTTGAAGGAAAGACATAAAATGAAGCGTAATCAACAACAAATCCCCATAAAAGTTTTCTGGAAAAGTGGTTGATTTTCTCTCTGCGGGGACCCGCTTCAGCGAAAGTTTCATCTTTGTTAAAAAAAAAAAAAAAAAAAAACAGTGAGCAAATCAAGAGAGACACAAACTTTAAATCAGATCCTGATGAAGAAAAACTCACTTTTTGACAAGAAGATCTGTCTTGTACTGAGCTTCTCAGCACATGAAAACCCAACAAACACTGACAGAAAACTCTCATTTGCATATCCTAATTAAAAACTACGTCCACAGCGAGTTCATTATGCAACTTTTCATGACGTTAGCGCTCAGTGAGGAGGACTTTTGTTTAGTTGGTTTCAAACTTTTCCCCTCCAGTTGGGTTTGGTTGGGAAATGTCAGCGATTTTGAGGAAAAGTGGTCTTTCCTATAATTACAGCCAGACATGATTGTCCAGGGAGTCCTGCAGCGGAGGCTAAACCTCCCTTTACCTTCCAAAGGGATGAAGGGACTGTGCAATTTAGCAATCTTACAAGCTTACCTGCTACACTGTGAGATTTCATCCACTTGGGTAGGACCAAGCCTCGCTGCAGGAGGTGGTTCCCACTGTGTTGGATGCTTGAATCAAACAACAATAACAACGTTATCCTGTATGTCATGGAGGTACGCTGTCAGTAGCCTCACGATATACACTCATGAAACAAATCAAGAAATCAAGAAAAAGCACTTTATGTCTTCAAAAATAGCTTGTAGCTGCAGTCATATTGTCATAAGGTCACAATCATCTTTGGTTGCAAGACGGGTTCCACCGCTGTTGGAGAACCCCTCCCACTATACAACATAAGAACACAGTTTTTAACCCATTAAGAAAGATTTTGCCATTTTGGACCGTCTTATGTCTGAGATGGACAAAATCCCAGCCACCTAAAAGGGGTCATATTATCCAGCTTTTCAACACTTTCATATGGTCTTGTTGATCCAAGAATGTTGTATTAAAGTTTATTGGCCAAAATCCAGCTCCTCCTTGATTTTCCGCCATTTGAATATTGGATCATAGGAGCTGCATTCAGAATCTGCTGTGTCTGTGTGAGCTGGACTGGCTCCGCCAACACATGCCCATCTTGGGAAGAGGGGGAAGTACTTCCTCTCATGGTGCCATGTGCCAGAGCAGAGCTGCCTAATTGTGGGAGGAGTCAAAGGGAGGGCCTACCTTGATTGGGATTGGCTAAACCCCCGATGACACTATATAGGGTTTGATTTCTGATTGGCTGCTTGGAGCAACACACTTTTTAAAACCTGAAACAAGCCAGGGAGAGAGTGGACAGACTGTCTTCACTTCTGGGGCGTCAGTCCAGGTATGGGGACGATTAGTACTGTTGGAGAACCTTTAGGAAGTGAATTTCTCATAATTTGACTTGTTTAATAGAAGAATGGGGGAAACTAGGCCCTGTTCACATGACAAAATTTCAAGCGAGAACACATTTCAGAAAAGTGTCCGGTTTACGCAGCAAAGTTTTGAAAAAGATATCCGTTTCCACTGAAACGGCAGAAACACTGAAAATAATGTTGTTAGCACGCCAGGCTACATTTGGCACTGTCTGTTGTTTTTGTAATGAAAACCACATACACATGCACCCAGACAACAACATGGTTTACACAACAATGAATGAATTAATGAATGAATGAATTACATTTTGATTTCGAACATGTTAAAACTGGGGACATGGACATTCGTATGAAAATTCGACCAAGTGTGTGGGTCTGGGTAGTCCAGTTTCCTTCCATAGTCCAAAAGCAAGGATGTGAAGGTGTAAACAAAGGGTGTAAATGTGATTCTGCCCGTGTCCCAGTGATGGACGAGTGACTTGTCCGGGTTGTGCACCTGTAATACCCCTGAACTGACCCTGACCTGAACAAAACAGCAAAGATGGATGGTTAGTGTCAGCGATCACGTGTCAGGTTCAGAGTTACTGTTCACGGTCTGTTTATGTTATTATTTCTTCTGCACATTCATTCATTGCTGACAATTGTGGTGAGACTTTGCTGCACAGCACCTCCCCTCTCATTTCAGTAGCGGGTCTGGTCCTGCCCTCGTGTCCTCCTCTGTGCTCACTCACCCTTGATTTATGTCAGCTGTGCATTATTAGCACCCCCACTCCCTATGTGTATGTATCCTCCATCCTCGGACTCTTCAGTTGTCACTTAGGCGACGTTCACACTGCAGGGAAACGTGACCTAATTCAGATTTCTTTGCTCACAGTGACCCATATCTGACCTGTTTTGTGACCGGGTGACCGTTGCAAATCAGATTTTTGCACACCAGACCCGGGACTCCATCATATGTGGCACCAAATCAGGAACGCATCTGATGTCTTTCAATGCGACTGCCGTCTGAACAGTCAGTGACATGTATGGGACTTCCACATCATTGAGGTGTCTTGTAAACGGCGTCATCGGCGCCACGCCTTCTTCTGTGCATGCGGGTCACTCTGGGGTTGGATGAAGTTCACATTGCAGTCTAATGGAGGTCACATTTAAGACCCATAGTGTCAAACTAGCCTCACACCTTGTGTAACCAACAGCGTTTGAAGTGACTATACAGTGTTTTTTTGCATTTTTGTTCTAGAAAGGTTTCATGTTTAGTGTTGCCTCATTGTTCACTCTTGTGGCACAAAATGTACATGGTGAAAACCTCTATATTTTGGCAAACAGCAAACATTTACAAAGAAAAATGACAACAGTCTCAACAAAAAGCCAATTTCATTGAAACCTTCTGGTGCAAAATACAGTGGAAAAGTCCCAAAGGACTTGTATTATGGGTGATTATACAAACTCACCCTGAAAGCATGGCTTTGAGACTAGTTTGATAGTAACTTAGCTGGGGTTTTAGTGTTTGTTGTGTCCGCAATTCTGAAAGAATGTTTAAAAAAAATCAGTTTACTTTGAAATTTTGACACCCCTGGTCTAGTAAAGCTGATGTCCTCCCAAAAGTCCACAGCTTGAGGCTCGTCCGTGACTCTAAACGGTGTAAATGTGATTGTGTGTGGTTGTCGGTCTCTGTGATGGACTGGCGAGCCGTTCAGGGTGTAGCCCGCCTTCCCCCATCGTCATTTATTATCAGCTACACACACAACCTAAGGCTTCATAATGCTCTAGAGAAGATTGATTGATTGACAATCTGTACCCTACTGTGTTGATGAGCTTTTTAGATATTTTTAGATAAAGTCAGAGTGCCACAAATTGCCTGTACAATTAGCTGCTGTATGACAATAATAATCCTGAGTATTTTTTCACGCGATACTGTGATTACAAGCCCAAGAAGCCCACAGAGTTATGAGTTCTTCTTAACCTCTGCTTATCTCTGAAGTGGCAGCTGTGGAAACAGCCTCTTTCCCTGCGCTGCTCCGCTCCAGAGAGCTCCAATACTGTAAATTATTTTAGCAAAAAGTAAGGCGAAAAAGAAAATTCCATTTTAATTTATTTATAATACAGTTTGGACAAAAAAAAAAAAAGAGGAAATCACATAGTGAACAAAAACTGAAGACGCGTCATTGGACAGATTTTACACTAATTAGAATCGGGCCCGAGTCCAGACCATGAACAACAAGGGAAATCCACACACTTTCAGCCAAGGAATAGATGTTTGAGAGCAAAGGGCTGCGGGTCCATTTTAATGTGGCCACTGCATCTGTGCTTACATGATTACACATGATTAATTGTGCTGTGGCTCTGAGGAGCATTCGCAAAGTGGTATATTGTGAAGGCGAGCAGAGAGTAAGGGAGCAGAGGAGAGACTAAAAGCAGCTATTTACGAACTTCGACTTGGCAATGGAGACCAAGGAGGGGAAAAAGTGTGGTCAAGGAGAGGAAGACAGACAGAGAGGGAGATTTGGCAATTCACTGCAGCCAGGATGCCGGCTGAGAAACATGGCTTCTGTCCTGGCACTGGTCACTTTGACTCACAATGACACACAGAGCCTTGCAACCATAAAATATTCCATGTATCTGGTTGTATCAGCTACTTTTATTGAAATCTTACCAAGGGGCAGTGCCGTGTGTACACAATTAATTCAGTCTCAGATACAGCATAACATGGAATATTCTATAATGAGAAACGATAATCCACATGCACCCTGCAGTGTTTTTGTCAAGTGCTATGGCGACAAACCAAATGCTCCATTAAGCCACAGCCGTGTTTCTGCACAATGATACCATTCTTTGCTTTATGCACATTTCAAACCATGGTTCAGTTGGTTCTGCTGATGAAAAGCTGCATCTGTCGAACTTTTAATCTAAAGCTGCTGCTTTTCCTACAATACTCAGACTGTTTTTAACTACCGAAGTTATGTATAAGTCATACCCATGTGAAAATGCATCATGTAGAAGTAAAAAAAAATATTTTGCGCATTTATTTTCCATGTCCAGATTTTACTGCAGCGTTTAGAATGTCTTGCTGTTCCAGAGTCTTTCTGGAATTTGTTCCTCGGCTCTTTTAGCCCACGATTGTCGTCGTTTGTTTCCTTCATCACGGAAACAGTTGTTATTTTCCCAGTCCTTCACATTCTTCGTTGTTCGCGGTACTGTAGCAGTATCCTGTCGTCATATGTTGACATCTCGTGGTCACAGATGGCAATTGCCGATATATTTATATATTTGTCTAGGGATGTCCCGATCCGATTGGTAGATATCAGATCGGGGCCGATATTGGTGATTTGTGAGTGATCGGGAATCGGCAAATCCAGCCGATCACCCTGCCGACCTTAAAAAAAAATAAAAAATACATACTCATACTGCTTTAAGCGAAACAGAAATTGAATACACAAAGAAGTTACATTGGAGCCTAAGATCATTTATGTTTAAGATTTATTTATTTATTTTCATTATTGTATTTGCACTTTTTTAGGACTTATTGTCCACTCAACCAATCAAAGACACTTTGAAGTGGAATTAGGTTCTTCTGATTGGTTTTACTGAATACGGTTTATGTTCTAGTTTTTTATAGATTATATGTTAGTCAAACAGATTCACTGGGTTTCATTTAAAAAAAAAACAATTTTTGCCACAAAATCCAGGTGAAGTTGTTTAAGTTAAGATAAATAAGAGATCTATTTACACAATAACGGTGCTTGGAGCCACTGACAATGACAATGCAACTTTTGGAAAACGCTGTCGAAATGGGGTCAAATGCAACTTTCTAGAAATGCTGATACTGCACATGCGCACCACACCTGTAGTAAATAATACTACATTTGGAAGAAATGTAGTGAATTGTTCCTTTACACATGTGTTAGTACGATGGACAATAACAACAATGGCAGCCTTCAGACTGTCATGACTCCCCTTCCATATTCTCCTGGGACTTTGTAGTTTTATATTTGAGGGTCACCTGTAATAACGATCCAACGTGTTCGTCTGTCCTTACGGACGTCTGTGTACTCACCAATGTTAAAGTTTAATGTGTATTGTTCTCTGCACATGTCTGTGTGTGTGTGGTTTCATTACAAAAAGAGACGACAGTCCCCACAAGAAATTTTTCTTAATGTATAATGTGAAAACACTGCATTTTCACTGAAACTGTTGGTAATAAATGTTACTCACGCCACAGTAATACAGTGAAAACGGACATTTTCCAGCACATACGACAAAAACATGCTGTTGAGTCACTGACCTCATTATCTTTCGCTTAAAATGAAACGACGGCTTTAAACAGTACCCTTGCCCACAAAACTACACATTTCTTATTATCTCCGCAGCTCATAATCCAAACGTTTCACTTCTTGTCGTAATCACGTTCTTGTGAACTTTTTGAGGTTAATTATCTTCTTTCCTCCAACACACACAAACACACACTATTTAAATTCCAGAGGCAAAGCTTTGATCACCACTACATTAGCTTTACATTAGAAACAATCATTAGGGGGACATCAGCCCCACGACCAATTTGCCTTGGGAAAATAGTGGTGCTGGAGTGTGCTGCAGCCCACAGAGGACCAATGAGCCACACCAAACTTGATTAGGCCTCATCGTAATGTATCATTCCTCCTGGCCAAGGCTTTGCAGATGAACGACTTGTCTTCATATTCAACGTTCGATCTGGGAGGGGCCTGAAACTGGAGTGGACTCGCTTTCAAAAGATTCCCTTTGAGGTGGTTTTGCCGCGGCGGAGAAAAGAAACGTGTCAAAAGATTAATGAGTAATGAGTTCCACGTGCTCGGGCGAGGCTGGAGGATTTCAGGTTGGATTTTTCAAAGAGACGCTGGTTGGAGATGGAAAAACCACGGTTTCACAAGGAACGCAGAAGCACCTTCAAAACCGTGATGATTTATTAATCGAGCATGTTTTGATGCCCAGCAGAGAAAACAAGAAGCAACCGAATGCTTTGTTATTCGTATTAAACAGCCGGGAACAGCGGAGACAATGTGAACGCTTCCAATCACTTTGATCTACAAAAAGGTGAGAATCCAACAGATTCACTCTGAACTTGCTCAGTATCTGATGCACACAAACAGATATGTGCTCTTCAAATGGTGCAAACAGCACTGCCTTTATACTTTCATCCAGTCAATGCATTGGAATCATTCAATCAGTGGGAAACGCTCTGAAATCAACATAATGATAAAGAAGAAGGGCTTTGCTTAGAAGAGAAGAAGAAAGTCAACAATAACTACAATGGAATTTGTTATTCACTTCCAATCTGAAGAGAGCACAGCTCCATTGGTTCGTATCCAAAAGCTTTCAGTAGACAGACAATAATGCAGGTACAATTCCGTAACTGTTCCCACGTAGAAGTGTCCTTGAGCAAGACACTGAACCCAAAACTGCAGCGTGAATGGGTGAATGTGATTCAAAATATAAAGCACGTTGCTCAAGCACTTGAAGAATGTTTTATATATAAGTGAAATCTATTTATCATCTTTTTCTTGTCATTCGGTGCAAATGTTTGTTACGTCTGCAGCTGATGGAAAACATTCTCAAGTTTCAGAAATAATTTCCATAGCAGAATAGAAACTTAAAAGCTGCCTGAATATACTGCTGACCACTTGGGGGCAGCACAAACTACTGATATGCTATTGCCCTCCAAGGTTGATGTGATTGATACCTCGATGGACCATTAATCTGCATTCTTTCAGGGTCAAGACATTCAAGTTTTAAATCTCGTAGACAGTCTTCGTTTTCTGCATCATGGGGCGAAACGCTTTAAAATCCTCTCTGGCGAGCAAGATACCTTTACTGACAGTAATAATATTTAACAGTAGATCAACGCCATTGATGGTGTGCACCTTTGGTTCAATTGGCAGCTCGGTGAAAAGTGATCCAACATGTTTTTCAAGATGTTCTTCTGGATTCCTGCGGTCTTTCACAATAAGTTCAGACTGTGGTCATAAACAACTAACTAATAATGATTGTAAAAAGCAATTCCCCAAGGGGGTTATTAACTTTTACCTATGGTATTTCAGGATGTAGTTTGCTCAGGGACCCACAGTGGTGACATGTCCACTGTGGGGATTGAACCTGAAGACTTCAGATCCCAGGTCTGCATCTCTAGCCTCTAGGCCACCACTGCCCCAAATCATTTTCTACCATTCCATGCATTTTCTGTTTGTGTTTAGACTGTGGGGCTGGAATATGATTTAAACAACAACACTTCAAATAAAAATGTATCATATTTGAGTTTTGATTTCAGAAAAGTTTTGGCTTCACACAGCAACGTTTTGAATACGATGTCCATTTACAACAACAGAATGAGCGCTGATAACATCGTAGTATTCCTGTTTGGCCATTAGTGGGTGCCGTGTAATCAAAACACACAGACGTGCACAGAGAACTATACGCTATAAGCATTAGCAATGGCAAGTACACAGATATTCATATGGACACAAACAACAAAGTTGGATTGTTATTACGGGTGACTGGACTATAAAACTGGGAGTCATGACAGTTTGGAGGCCAAAATCATTACTGTCCATCTACTTGTGGAAGTCGCAGCGTTTCCATCGTCTACGCGGCGATGGAGTCCGAGCATTTCCAGAAAGCTGTGTTTTCGCCTGTCTAATAGTGTCCAAAAGACACCATTGCAATGAAAGTTTTGCATTTTCTCTGGTAAATATTGTCGTCTAAATGAGGCCGAAGAACTGTCAGAGTGTGAAGGTTTACTAGAGGTCGGAGATATTCACAGAATGGTCAGAAATGGCACAATTGTCGCTGATCTCACTGTAATTTTGCTCTTTGTGATTCAAAATAGAGGAAAAACTATGAAAACTGCAACACTGGAACATCACATTTTCGTAACGTAGTATTAAAATCATCTCTAATGTGCAATAAGACAGTAAAAACATGGCCTATCATCTTGTGAAAGTCAATAAAAAAGGGAGACTCTTTGAACGTGAATCCTTCACCGACATGCACCGAGATGTGCTCATTTTCGGGGGCATAGAGCCTCTTCATCACCGGGCGCCGCCACGAGCGGCCATCAAACCTGCACCGCGACAGCTTTATGGGAGCATAACGGCCGCCATTTTGTGGCTGGGGGTAAGTTTCAGGGAGCAGATGGGAGTGAACTTTAAACTCAGCGGGGAGAGAGGCGGCAGCGTCCAGCTGACAGTGGGGCTGGCCTGCCTGATGTTTGATTAAGAGGCTCGCTGACCTTTCCGGAGCTCCAGGGGGCGCTGAGATACGCTCGCACCTGACAGCCGACCGGTCAAAACCTTCTCATTATGGCCCGAATCTATCACGCCTGTTCAGGAGCTCTTTCCTCTCTTTTGCAAAGGGGCAGGTAAAAAAAAAAATTAAATGCCATGGGTTTATGAAAGACAAGTACACGATGAGGAAGATGTCAGTGGCTAAATGTGGGATATTGAAAAGTTTGATAAAGGGTCAAAAGAGGGAGTGAAAAAGAAAAAGGCACATGCTGCATGTCTGCGCTACTTCAGTTAGGGCTTTTTAATGTTCAATCCAGAGAATTTCTGGCAAAAAAAAATACATAGCAGTCAATAAATAGAAGCTCAGACTACTCATACAGCTCCTATGATGAACACAAAGGGGTCCTCTGAGCACTCATGCCTTTACCAAAGATTATAATTGATGGCCGGGAAGAAGCTGAGGCGAGTCAATACGACATGATGAATCGGACCTGTGTGGTGGCATTGGGTGAGCGCCGCTACTGTTCATGACAAATTGGCCATGTCAGGCTGCAGGTATTTCCCTTACAATCAATACGTACTGACAAAAAGCCTGCTGAGGCCAGCTTTAGTTTATAATCACAGAGACAAGAAAGACCGCGACACAAACTAAAGTCTGGGAGAGGTTTTTTTATTTTTATTTCTTAAAGTTTTTACACAACACGAGCTGTAGCTGCAGAGTCTTAAATAAGAAGAATGTGAGAAATATAACTTCAAACTGATTTCACAACATGAGTTTCTGCGATAGCAATAAAACATATATATATAATATTTGATTGAAATCCACTCTGAAATCCTCTGAATAAAAGGCAGACTCATTTTAAAATGAGAAAGTTTAACCTGAGTCACAGAGAACAACTCGGACGGCCGCCGGCCACTTCCGTGTTCTTCGCTGGACGCTCTCCGAGTCGTTCACAACCCCGCCTACATTGTTACCGTACTTTCTGTGGCGGGACCGCGAGACAGAGTTGGTCCTGGGTGCGCTTTGCCGTACCGTAACCTCCCGCTCCGCAACGTACTGCGGAGTGGAACAGCGGCTTTAGAGAGACAACCTCAGCTTTTAATGTTAGACTTAAAATATGTATATTTAATCAATGAAGCTTAGAGTTTGGGCTGGTTCAGGTCATCCTGCACCATTTTTCTAATGAAGCTGCTATAGGTTTAGATTGCAGGGAGACCTACACTGAGCTTCTTTTCCATTTTTTCACTCGCCATGTTTCACTATTACATGTCACTATCATCTCCCTCCCTCTTTCCCTCTGTCTTTCTTATGACACCTTCTTCAAATAATGGGATACTTTTAATGAAATAGTTGTGGATAATATCTTTTGGATTAAAAAGGGTCAGGCAGGACAAAAACTGCATCCCTCACTCCGTAACATTCAGACAAAGCACATTTGAAGGTCAGCGCCGTCACTAAACATATTACCCACGCCAAAATGGGCTGGTACTGAATTCTTTTGGTGTTCTGCCCAGTTTTAACGCAGCCATTGTAAATCTCTCCCTCGCCGTTCTCCGGGACCTCTTATAATAGGTCTGGTGTGTCTGTACAAGTGATCATAAAGATGCATCAGTGTGCCTCCGGGCCCATATTGTTCCTGCGATCGTGGATACCTGCCAGTGAGCATCTGCCCGATCAGTAGGGACCGGCGAACGAGCCCAGGATGCGACTGTAATCCATTAATTCAGCTCCACCGAGCTGCCCGTACAGTGTGAGGCACCACCACACAGGGTTTTTGAAGGTGGCTCTGTGTTAATGCGTGTGCAGCCAGACAGCTCTCTCTTGTATCTGAGCAGAAATGTTATATTTCAACGTCCCTGGATGCTTTGAGGCATCGATCAGAGTCCCCCGTCACCAAAATTCATTAGTTTCTGTTGAATGAGCTTAAATTCACTCAATTACACCACGGTACATCTAGCGAACTTGGTAAACTCACTGTAGCTCCTTCGTGTTCCCTTCTTTTGATAACCTCAAGCTCAACCCTTCGCAAAGTTGCAAACTCTGGCAGAAGTATAATAAATAATAAACCTTGAAAGAAATGTATCCGCTCGCATCGGGGAGGTGTTTCACCTTATCTTGACTCCACGCACCTCGTTTCATTTCATTACTTTTTTTTTTGCAAGCTAAGTATCTGTCAGCTCTGTGATGGGGAGTGTTTTGTCTGCCTCTGCCCGTCGAAAGCTGCATTTTAAAGGATCTCATTTCTTTGTTGTTTCTGGGATTACGCTCTCAATCCTAATGAGCCACGTCTCGGTTCGCTCCGGAGACGGCTGACTCGCGGACATCTTGTTGTGTTTTTCCTGTCTGGAGGAATCAAACTGAACGTCTCCAGAGTTGGAAATTGCTCAAACACGCATAGCATCAAAGTGCCCTCCGAGTAGGGACTAATGTGTAGCGGAAAGACCGTGAGGCATTTGAGAGGCCTCCAATTAATTCAAATGAATCCCCGACATCAATGTTCTAATTATTAATATATTAGGGCATGGATGGCAAACGTTAATTTAGCTGTGTTTATGAGCAACGCCACCCCCCCTGCATGCACCACAAGGTGATATTCCTCTGACGTTTAGGGAATACACAGCACCCCCCCTACCCCACCCCACCCCCCCAACAACAGGTGCTTTTTCATTTTCTGTCTGACTACCTTTAATGATCTCATTAGACAGCCACTCTGAGCGGGGAAATGCCTGTGGCACCTCTGCTGCACGTCGGGGGAGCACAACAGAGGTGCGGAGCGGGGAGGCCGGGCGTCTGTGTGATGTCGGGGCTGCAACAGAAGCCGCTTACTTACGAGAGGGACGCGACTCCGAGAGCGTACGAGCAAGGGGAAAAAAAAGAAAAGGCTAATTGAATTCCCCGCGTGCGTGCGAGAAGCTCTCGTGGCCGCATCGAAGCTGACGAGGGCAGCTAAGGACCCCCGTTACACTGACTTGTACATCATTACCCAGAATTCAAGCCGGCAGTTTACCCCACCCGACTTCTACTGCCAGGAATAAAACGGTGCAGATTAATCACAGCTTACCTGTCGGCGGTGTAGGAGGTGGGAAAATACTTCTACGGGCCGATGATAAAATTTCCACTCAGACGTCGACAGTCATAAATTAGGCTGTTTTGAAAGCTGTACATGCACAACCAGATTATAAAGAAGGTTTTATATCCAACATGTTTCCTTCGATACATCATCAATCTAAAGGAGGCTGGTAGGAAGCAACTAACTGTAGGTCTTCATCTGCACTATTATAGTTCTTTCTTGACTCCTATTTGCAGGTAATTCTCATGCATCTGACACTATTTTACCAATGATGTTCAGACTGGTGGTTGAAGAAGCAGACTTGGGATCCAACGTTTGCTTGTTTGAATCCCACAGTGGACAGGTCATCATTGTGGCTCCCTAAACAAGCGCCTGGAGCTCAATAAAGTGGCAGCCAACCGCACCCAGGAAATAGCATGGGGAAACACGGCAAAATAAATTTCCCTAAGGGATTAATATATCAGCTTTCTTCTTCTTTCTTGTTCCCCCTAAACAAAATGTTGTGTGTGTAGTAGTAGCAGTAAGATATACCCATCTTCTTTGCTGCTTTATCCAACATAGGGTTGTTGGGTCAATCCCAGTGAAGTCTAAGTTAAGGCAGGTTACATGCTCGATAGGTTGCCAGTCCATCACAGGGTAAACACAGAGAGACAGATAACCACACACACATATCAACAGTTATTAATGAACTACTCAAATTTTGCAGGAGGCAATTGGAGGGACAGGAGAAAAATGTAGACATGGACCAAACACATATGGTCACACTCAGAACTATTGGGTCAAACTTTTGTGAGTGGAAACTGTGGAAAAACTGAAACCTCAGCATGGGACCAGAACAACAGGGCATTTTCTCTATGAGGTAAGAGTGTTAGGGTTAATCACAACACTGTGCAGCCCTTAGGGCACGCATTAATGCACATCATGCAAACTCCTTCCTGAAAGGGTTAGGGTTAGGGTTAGGGTCCCTAAATCCAACCCGGACTTGACAAGAGGATGTTTCTGCTATGAGGAAAGAGTGCTCAGGCAGGTTCGCACTCTTGTCTAACAGAGAGATTGTTATGGTTCAAATAACGGTTCTAACTCTGGATTCCTCTCACAGTATAAAAACATGCATGTGAGGTTAAACTGGTAACAGTCAATTGGCTCCAACTGTGAGCGAGCGAGTGCGTCTTTGGACTGTGATGGACTGGAGACCTATTCAGTACCGTGGCCTCACCTACAGCTTATCTGGGATTGGTTCCAGTGCCGATGGATGGAATGGATGGATGGACGGATGGTTTCTGTAATCTGTTGATCTATGTACAGAGAGAGAGAGAGAGAGAGAGAGAGAGAGAGAGAGAGAGAGAGAGAGAGAGAGAGAGAGAGAGAGAGAGAGAGAGAGAGAGAGAGAGAGAGAGAGAGAGAGAGAGAGAGAGAGCGAGAGAGAGAGACAGAGAGAGAGAGAGAGCGAGAGAGCAAGAGAGATGGACGGCTCCTCTCAATCAATCAGTCTCTTCTTATCATTACCACCATTTGTGATCTCACTCGACTTGTCTTCTGATTGGACACCAGGCGTTACTCAATCTGGAAAAGGGGCTTTCTTAGGAAAGTCGAAGCGAGGGTTCACATTAAAAGTATTTCTATATGATTTTAAAGATCTGAAATAAAGACACTCCAACAACTAGTTATGTCCTTTTACATTTGATTTTACCATTATGTCTCATTGTAGCAGGAATGTGTGCTGGGTCTCACTGCCATCCTATTGATTGTTGTCATTTTACCCAGAGTGTTTGTATCATTGATATCTGTTGGGAAACGATCAACAAAGATCTGATCCAATGCAAATGGGATTATCAAAGTAAATGCTCAACCTTCAACAATCTGATAACAGCTGATAGTGAAATAAGGGCAATAATTCTGATTCATCATTTGATCAGACGATAATATGGCAGATTGGCAGGTTGGTTGGTAGATGAGGCTCATCATATTATCATTCTGGCAGAAATGAAGACGAAACTTGATTATTTCTTGTCTGCTGTGTCTGTGGAGGCAGAGCTTTATGAACAAAATGACTGCAACAGAAAGAGAAAAGCCCATTTGTGGGAGCAGATCGGCCGGACACTGAAAGTTGCTGCTGGCCGGTGTTCTGCTAGTATCACCTGGGGCGTTGTAAACTGGCTGTTAGCTGTGTCGACATCCTTCTGTTAGGGTAGATAGCCATGAATATGATTGCTGTGACGACACAGGCGCTTTTTCTCGAGGGCTGGGCAGGACTCTGCCAGCACTTTTTTCTGCCAGGGAGGGTAAAAAAAAAAAAGGAACAACCCCAGCTGTGTTTATTTTGTGCATTAGCTCTTGTGTAAAGCTGGAGCCATTTGATGAGTGGGAATTTATCGAATCGGCAAGACGTACAACACTTGTGGAGTGTGACAAGTTGGATTCATATGTTCTTCAGACTATTCTATGAGCAGTTTGCTTGTGACTTGAAGGTCGGAGCTCGACTCCCACTGAGGGTTTAATCAGAAAGGTCATCGGTGTAAGACTTGTGCCAAGTCAAACATGTGGATCCCGGGTAACCCCTGAAGGGAGCAGCCAGTCATCAGGATATTATTGAATATATTCAAAGTTGCAATGCGTGATGATGCAGCGACAAGATTTTTTGATTTAAGTCTGGGATTGAAGGTTTTCATACTGAACACTATGTGGTGTCAGCATCTCATCTACAAGAACAGAAATTATGAGAATATCCACAATCCTGGTTTTAAATATTTGGTCTTGTGTCGTGAGTGGATTTATGTCTTTTTGCATGTTGCTCTCTGTCTTTGCCCTCTTATTTTCTGTCATATCCCGTAACCCCAAACGGAACCTCAGAAAGCTGCTTGTGGTTCTGCAGAAAGTCTCTACCTCCGAGCCTGGTTCACCAGGTTTCCTCCTGTTAAAATAAGAGTTTTTTTCTTTACATCGTTCCTTACGCTGCCTCAGGAAACATTGTTGAGTTTTTCTCTACAGAAGTGCTGTGAAATGACTGTGTGGTATTCTGCCTGTAGAAACGAAAATGAATTGAATTGTACAGTGAAACAGGTTCACAGATTGCCGATGTCACGATTGTCTGATCGATACCCAATACAGGTACATACGATTCCAAGACTCACTATACTACACAGCTGCTCACCAAACTATCAACATTTTGTAAAATATGGCCGCGATCAACCCAAACCAAAACAAATTGTAATGAATGGAGAACTCAAAATCAAAGGTTTGTGAGAATCTAAAACAGGAGAACCATCTTGAGGAGTTTTGGCAGCAGAAGTCTTGGTTACATAATTTCTTGTGACCTTGTTCTGATTATCGTAGCAGCTGGACGTCGTTTTCCTGGCGATGTTAACGTGCGTCTTATAAGAGACAGAATCGTAAAGCTGCAGACACCTTAAGTTAGACAGAACGATATAGACGATGGGTGGATGAACAAAGTGGGAGCCGACAAAAGAAATCTGCGTTATCTCTGTGAAAGGGACATTTCTGATATTTTAGAGGGAAAAACATTCATTCATTCTCTTATCCGTTTCGCGGGGGTGACAGTCTGAGCACCATCAGCCAGATCACATTGCACCGATTAAGAACCTTCCTGCAGGTGGTGAGCCCACAGGAAGGTGACGCCCGGCGTGGGACACGAACCCACTACCCCTGAGATTGTGAGTCTCATGCTCTACCAACTGAGCTAGCCGGGTGACGATCAAAAAAACAAAACAATCAATCGAAAAAGATTTACCAATCATGAAAGTAAACAGTGTCAGCCCTGAATGAACAAACTAAGTGACAGACAACACATCTGAATGTCACATGAAGGTTATTATCAATGACGTATCTCCGATATGATCAAGCTGGAAGATCAGAAACTGAAATAATCACAATTTTTCCCTCCCTACCATGTTTTAGTTTCTTTAGTACGAGCAGTCAATGTCGTGATCTTGGCCCGTCCTGCTACCTTTTCACTCCACCCGGAGTCCGAGGGGGAGAAAAGATGTATACGTGGCCAGCCTGACAGAATGTGGCTAATCTTGGCAGAGTTTTGGCTGAAGTCTTTTGCACAGCTTAGTTTTTAATAGGCCTCCAAACTCCCTCATCACACTGGTCTGTGTGGTCCAATTTGAAAGTCAAAAACTTGGCACTGTATCTTTTTTTTTTTCCCATTCTTCTTCTTCCTCCTCCATCTGCCCCTCCGTCTCTTCTTCTGTCTGCAGCACTCACACTGCCTCGCCGTCATTCACCTCTGAATTTATGTTAATATCCACCGAGACGCCCCGTTTGGCAACTAATTTGCATGCCTAATCTACAATAGATAATGTACATCCGTGCATGTATAAACTACAAATACAAGGCTGTAAACAATGCAGCGGGACGGGGTGATTTTAGATAAATTGAGCTGTCGCTCGCTCATTCTGTGCGCCCCGTCCGCCTGTGGAATGCAATTACGCTCAACGCCGTGAGTAAGTGGTGGAAACCCGCTTATCATGTCAGAGTCTTAACGAGTGTTACTGAGGGAAATCATCATTAACGCCAGAGCTCAAAGACAGAGCGGCTCCGCGACGGGAGGAAACGGGCAGTCGCGAGGCGAAACTGGAGGACTCATCTTCCGTGTGCAAAGTCCAGAAAAGCCCCTCCATTCCCATCGCAGCGAGACGGATGCGGCGTCTCCGACACGTGGTGTATAATCACACACACACACACACACACACACAACAAAATATATGCTTTTTCACCTCAATCCAAGTGAAACATGGGCTGACTTGTTATCCAACCTCTCACACAGGATGAAACTATCAATACTAAAATATCTTCCATATTTCAACAGCCTCCAGCCAAAACAATAGTGGTTTTTTCGGCCACTTTTACACCATTAAATACAAATTGCACATAACATTATTGCTGACCACTTTCCCCGAGTGCAGCATGTACTTTTTAGATTAATTTTCCTCCTCGCGGGCAGTTTGCATTAATTTCTCTGCACTTTATGAAAATTAACTTTGGCGAAACCTTAAACTTTTTTTTTTTTCCAGACGGGTGATCCATCACCCGCACCACTTCTTCACCTTGGATTCCCGTCAAGGTTATTCTTGCAATGCGGCTGTATGAAGGAAGGGAACTTGGACATCGGCGGTACTGACGTCTCTACATTTTGCTTCCTACAAACTGAAGCAGGCGTTTGCTCGTCTGCCGCTGTACATCCACCACACGTTTGGTTCTCAAACTCCTCTCTGACTGGAGGAGGGAAGCTGAAAAACAGTCAAAGTCACAGCGCCTCATCACCACAAGGTGTATTTGGGAGACTGTACTTGACAGCCCATTCAAGCCAGCTTAGACTTCTAAAATCTGACAGACGGCTGTCAGCCGGTGTGGCTTTGTCCAATGAGGACATCAGTCAGTCTTCCACTGGAGCCCACACAGAAACAGAAATGTACACCTATTGGATGGATTGTCATGAAACCGTATTAACACAGTCAAGGTTCTGACTTTGTGAGGCACGTCAAAGTATTGCTCATATCTAATAGTGTGAAAGTTTATCGGCTCTACATGTTATGTTCAATGAACTGTCAAGCTATTGGCCTTTATTTAAATACGGTCTCTTTTTCAAATCAAAACACAGAAAACCTTCGTTGCGTTGTCGATGTCCGTTTACATGACAAAGATGCTCGGAGTCACTGAAAATGAGACTTTTTAAAAACGATCACAAGGAAATGGTTTAAAATAGAACCGCCCACCATTGAGGAATGGATCAACGTGAGGTGTACACTATGGAAACGACGTCTTTCTCCCTCAGAGTGCAAAAGGAAAAGCTTTAGTGGATTTGGATTAAATGGACTGAGTATCGGACCTTTAATTTGATACCACCTGTAAGTGTAGTCGGGTCTCGTTATCGGCATTCTAGAATGTAGCTAGAATCCCAAATGTTAAGCTCGCTTTGTTTAGCTGTTCTTGTGTGTTCATAAATGAGTGGCTTATGTTAAAATACTTGAAAGACAAGAGAGATGATTTGACGTCACTACCGTTTTTATTTTACACATATAGTATCTTTGTTGTAAAAAAGAGAATCAATTAAAGTTTTGATGTCTTGCTTTACAAAGAAAAAGAAAATGGGAAGGAAAAAAAAAGACTTTTTGAAAAGAAAAGGAACTTTTTAAAAACAATTCGAATCAGTCGACGCAGAAACGGGGAGAAACGCAACTTTTTGAAAACGCAGAGACTCAGAACATTCTTTTTCTCCATGTTCTCCTGGGACTTGGTAGTTTTATTTTGACAGTCGCCATAATAACAATCCATCTTGGTCGTCTGTCCGTGTTCTCCCACTGTTAATGTTTATAGCGCCAGCTCGTGTTATGGCATATTAACTATATTGTTTTCAGTGTTTGTCGTTTCCATGGAAACTGAGATTGGACGGCAAAATTTGCGAAAACAAAACACAAAACCTTTCTGAAACAAAAATGCGTTTTCACTTGAAACGCGAGCCTAAATCTTTCTCCATGTTGGAGTTGTTAATCATTTAATTTAGGACATTTTCAGTGTTGAGATAACCTGGATGATTTAATGTTTATTTATACATATACTAGATACTTTTCTTCAATTTAATGCATGTACCTAAAATTTCTAAGTCTTCCCATCTTTAATGGGCACATAATAACAAAGCAATCACCTCGATTAATTAAAATCTAATGCTAATTAGTGGCAAATAATGGTGGAAACGCTGCAAAGAAGGCCTTTCTACAGGACCCGAAACGGGTCTGAAATTAAAGTACCAAATCGATATTCATGTGAAGTTATGATAATATAGCCTCTGACTCAACATGAGGACCATTTAGTGATCCATTAAAGCACCAATGCATTAAGATGCGAATGTCATCATGGTTAAGTGTTCATGCAAGAATAAATGTAGGCCTTGTAGCGCCGCATCACGCAATAATGGTACAATATGTAATATTGTAATGAAAGTTGACCTCATTATGTAATAACAAAGCATTTTTAATACAATTCCTGAACTCATTTTCTAATAAACTTTGTTGCAATATGTAACAAGTTATTACAAAATGAGACAGTTATTACAAAATGTGGGTGTTCCACTTTTATGTAATAGATGTTTCCCTTTATCAGATTATTACAAAATGCAGCGTTATTACATAATGAGTTCAAAATTGATTGCATGATTACAAATTGTATGATTATATAATGAATGCGGCTCTACATGCCCAGGTTTTGTCATAACTGTTGGGATATGTAACAAGTTATTAAAAAATGAACAATGAAGAATTCAAGAATTTTATTCCATCATGCGGCAGATTATTACAAAAAGCGGTGTTATTACATAATGAGTGGAAAATCTATTACATTTTTTCATATTGCACCATTATTACATAATGCGGCGCAGCAGATTCTTGTAATTTATTTGTATGTCGTAATGCACTTTTATTTTAGAGATGATTTAACTCTACAAATAGTCCAGACTTTATTTGTAAGGAAGCTGGTTTTCAAGCCAAATGTTGGGCCGCCTGGCTAATGATGCAGTGAGGTCCGCACATCAGAGGTCTGCCAGCCTGATCTCAAATAAATAACGAGGAATAATGAGATGGCATTGAAAGGAAAATTTATACTGCAATAAAAAGTTTGGAAACCAGCGGCGGTATTGCTAATGGCGATGTGAATCATACATTTATACAGTATGGCTCTTTGACATAGTTTTACAACTTTTTCATTCAGTAAAACCCCCATTTCCTCACTCTTGGCAGTAGATCATTGATATAAATGGAGGATAATGGCTTTTACTTGGATTCACCTAATCAATGTACTCCATGAAAAGAGTACAGTAAGTGTCATATTTTATGAGACGAGCAGACCGGGACTATCTCAGTCTCACTGTGATGAATCGCTACTCGTAAAAAAAAAAAAAAAAAAAAAGGAGAAGATGAAAAAAATCAACACTGCGGCTACTTGAACAAGCCCAATTACTGCGTCTCCTCATAAAAAAAAATGAACATAACATAGCGGCGCGGCTCCTCATCCACAAGAAGCAAACAATGTAGGGATGGAAGGGGCGGGCGGCGAGAGATACCCACCTACTGTATACTCATTATTACGCTGAAGCACTCAGCATGGGGCCGCCTGGTTAAGTGGTGATTGATTGCTCGGGGCCGAGGAGAGGGTGCAACAAATGGGGGGGTTAAAAAAAAAATGTAAATGCTCCGCAATATTAGGAGGATTTCATGTGGGACATTTCCATGCATGAGGCAGCGAAAACAAGACACAGTCCACAGTGCGAAGCCGATACAGCAGGCTTAAAAAAAATCCAATAGTGAAGAAAAAAAATAAATTAGGGAACAATTAGAATGAGCATGTATGAAAACTGTGGTTCGACAAATATGAACGGGGCTTAACTGTTTGAAATGTGAAATGTATATGATCGCTTCTCCCGGCATACCGTCAGCGCAAAGTTGTAAAACAACCCCAACCAACAAAATGATGTCTCATTAGCTATTCTTAAAGGCAGAAGAAACACTTTGGGAGAGTTAACGGGGAATACATGCCCAGGCCAAAATGTCCTGGGATCTAGTATTTAATAAAAGGCCAACTCAGGAAGAAGTATCACCATTAACAGGGACTTAATATAAACCACTTTGCAAAATCCGACCATAATAAGACGTTTTCGAGAGAAAACCTAAAAAATGGATCAGATGGAGCACGACGATTTACAAAAAGTTGCGTTCTCCCTACATTTCCACGGAGTCGGAGCATTTTTCGAGAAGTTGTACCTTGGGAGCAGTTTTCAAAAAGTTGCAATTTTCAGTGGCTCCGAGCACCGTTGACGTGTCGACTCCCAAAGTGAAACGAAAGTTTTGTATTTTCACTTGAGCACGTTGTCGTGAAAACCTAAAGAGTCAATCTGACTGCGTTCGACTCGAAAACCACTTAGTTCAAATAGAAAATATCGCTATAATCGATTAACCCGAATAAAAGTCCAAAAGTGAGCACCAACATTTAAGACCTTAAGCCACATGAAAAGGATCCTGCGATTCACATTAAACGCAGGGCCATAATACAGTAATGGCCAATAAATAATTCATATATCGTCTCACAATCACAGACGTTTCAGTGACTCTCCGTGCAAAAGTGCAGCAGATTGATGCATTAAACTTTTAAATGTCCAGAATTTTTATCTGGGGAATCACATCCACAGATACTCCAGAGGACTGAAGCAATCTGATTACAACATCGGCCCGCGAAATCCTGTGGGAGACACTCGATATCTGAGGATATCAGACTGGGCTTTAGAGCAGCGGTACAAAACCCGAGGTCTGGCCCCCGTCAGAGTGCCAGGTAGCACGTGGAGGCGCCACAAGACTGCGTCCTCTCGAAATTACATTTGCAGCTCTCTTTATGAGAGGCACCGCTGCTTTACAGGATTCAAATGATTCTCACCATCACTTAACCAGAAGATCAATCAGTGATGAAAACATCCATCTTCAGCTTGCTAATGCATCTTAGGATGAGACTTTCCTGTGATCTGAAGGCGCATCGGAGAACTGAAGAGCTTTGAACACATGCTACAAGGGCCAGAGAGTCATACGGATACCTGTGCGATATCGATCCACCTTTGTGAAATTCACGGAGGCTTTTTCAAGTCGTCCATCTCACAGACAGGCTTCTATTTCAATCAATCAGCTTGTCTGTGGGTCAAATTACAGCTTGCGACTTACATTAGAAGCCCGCGAAAAACTTTTTCTACACTTTGAGACTTCACCTCGTTCATTTTTAACAAATGAGCGCGGCGATTCTGTTTTCTCCTCGGTGCCCCTGGATGCTCCCCATGGACACACAAATAGGAAGACATGCCCTAGTTAGCCTAATATAGCGTTGGAGATAGGGGGAGCGACCTTACCTGACCAGCCACTCTGAAGAATTTGACTCAAGACATTTCCATTTTGCTATAATTAATATTTTGTTTTTGTGTGATTGTTTTGGAGGCATGAATCAAATTAAGGATAATTCTAATCTCTAAGAAGTAATTGTTGCAGATGTACACATGTAAATTGAGAAAGTAGTATCGCAAAGAACAGTTTAGGTTTTATTAACAGTGTTTAAAGTGAAGTCATACGATAACAAAGAGCTTTGAAAACTCAGAGCGTTTCATGATGGGAGAAGCTACAGCCCCCCCCCCCCCCCCCCCCCACCCGCCCCCCCCCCCCCCCCCCACCCACCCTGTAGATCCACGAAAACGATCAGCCGCTAGCTGTTTTTGTTCTGGAACCCGAATGCATTCTGAAAGCGAGAATTTTAATGTCAGACAAAGTGATCCTTAAATCACTGGTATTGATCAGTCGCTCCATCAAAGCCCAAATTACCGTCATCTTCTTTTAACTTTCCTCGCTGATGCCCGAACTCCGGCTGATTCGTGGAAAAAAAAGCTGAAAACACTGAAAATAAAACCCGACTTACTTCTACACATAATGTTTCAGCTCTTGTGCTGGAAAAGATGAGAACCGCAGCCATCTGCCAGCTATGCTTGATTGCTCGACAAACAAATGTAGCTAAAGGGGAAACAGTCAGCGTGATAGATTCCAGACTGCTTAATGAAATGCTGCCGTTGTGCGCCGGCACCGCTGAAAAACTGTGGCCTGCAAAGAAGGTCACTATAAATCAATTCCCTGAGCCTCGGAGTGCTGCATTTCCGATTTGGCGAAAGAGAAGCTGACCCCAATCAAGTACATAAAAATCTGACAAACGTACACAAGCACGGCGACGGGCCGGTTCACGGTGTCGCTGCCTCGCCAGTAATTTCTAAATAAGTGTCTTCAGTTTGCATCTGCTTTGCAAAAGCATTTTATGGTCAACTTCAGGCATGTTTTCCTGGAGTCTGTGTGTATTTGGAACACTGCATCAGCACAATAACATTTGGACTTACACACATACGGCCCAGTTTCGTCTCGAGTCGGCCGGACTAGTAAAATAGTGGCATAATAACCTTTAATTTCAAACTTTATGTTTGTTGTGGCGTAGAGCACGAGTGATGAAAAAGTCAAACTTTTTGCAAAACAAATGTCAACATGCAGACAATCTGAACATAAAGCCAATTTTAAAGTTTCTGGTGCAAAATACAGTGAAATGTCTAAAAAACTTCTCCTATAGAGTTACAGTATGTATGTTTATGCATGCATGCTGGGACTTGGTAGTTTTATAGTTGAGAGTCACCCGGAATAGAAAGGAAAGAAAGGAGCCAGAATCGGGATCTTCTAGCCAAAAAATCCCGTTTGAGGTTTGCATTTCCTCCATGTGCATGCAAAGACCTTCTCAAAGTACCCCCCCCCCCCCCCCCCACTAACAGTTGGAGGGGTCTCCACCTCCAGTCCTGAGAGCACCTGCATGTTTTAGCTCTCTCCCTGCTTCAACACACCCGAACTCATGGAACATGTCGTCCCCAAGCTTCTATCAAACCCAAGTAACCTGGAGAATCTCATGATTGTTGGGTTAATTAATGTACTGTATGTGTTCTTAAGTGGTGTCTTGTGTTGTGAGCTGCAATTGGATTGGGCCAAGATGGATTGGAATGGGAGACGAATGTATTCTCGATAATTATATATGTCATGTACATCTGTGTTTCTTATATTGGTCATAGTCTCTTGGTATTTTAGGATTTTTTTATTTTTTTATTTGTAATTATTATATATTTTCCTCAATGACCTTACCTTTAGCTTTCGACAAATTGGAAATTCGAACGACTTTTCTTCAGTATTGATCCTTTTTATGAGGCACGTGACTTTCTTTGGACGCTTCTACACTTTTCTTGTTCTTAAAAATACATTTAATACATCAGGTGAGTCACATTTATTGCAAATAGTACTTTATATTCAAGGTTAGTCACACTCTACAATGATTTACAGAAATCCTGGAAGAATCCATTGCTTTTTTCTGCTATGAATGATTGAGTGTGTTCAATTTTTGTCAGTTTCTTATTTTCCAATGATTTTTGTATGTATAAATGGTAAACATAGATGTGAATCTGTCAAAGATTTCAATGAGCATTTCATACTTTCATTCTAGAAATGGTACAAGTTATTTAATATTATTTGATTCATTACTTTCCATGCTTTTCCATTGCGCTTACAATATCCACACTCATGTCTGAAGCCTTGTTTGAAGCCCTGTTATATATTTAAAGCGATGAAAAGAGCAGTGATGGTGATGCTGACTCACATACATGACAGCAGGCAACAGGTGCTCAGGTAAGGTGTTTGTTAAATGTGAGGCAGGCCGAGCACAGCGATCAATAAAGTACAAAGCATGCAGAGGTGGTCCAACTGATTTCAATCCTTCTGCGTGCAGTTTGAAACGGCACCAAGAAAAAAACTAAAATAAATAAAAAAGCAAGCCAAGCAGGCTATTGACTTGACACCTACAAGTCGGCCGGGAGCCACACAGTTGAATTGAAAAGGCATTAAGAGCATAGCGGAGCACCAAATCACAAGCGGTGGCCCCTCCATCAAAAGAGCAGCCGTCAGCCTGGAGGCCCGCTCGCGGTTTGATTCACCAAACAGATGTTTGAGGTACGAAACAGCAGCTCCGAGTGTGTAAGCAGCTGCCTTCAGTCCGAGCTCTGGGGAAAACACAACGGCCTGCAAATTAGGCTGATCTCCAATAAAGGTGGCAGTTTGTACTCCGAGCTTATCGCTGCTGTTTGTCTCCTGGAAGAGCCTTATCTTTAAATGAGAGCTGTTCAGCAGCTGCACAGAAACAAGACTTTCTCAGGCCCCGGTTACACGATGCTTCAAGTCAAACATTGGTTTTGTTTCAGAAACGTTTACACAGCAACATTTTGAAACGACTGTCATGTCAACAGACACCCAAAACACTCAGAGTTTTAATTTTCACCTAGAAATATTGTTGTGTAAACCCCCCTTAGTGAGTTTTGGGAACTTTCTGGAATAGCTGGCAAGTATAATTGTGCATAAATACACTTTTATGCCAATATAATCAGACCGACATTCATCAAGCTGGCCTTTATTTTCAAAGCAAAATATTCACAAGTGTTGAGATAAATAACTTAAAAACAAAACCTCAACTGTGACCTAAGTCAAGAAGACAGAAAATGAAAAGGAGTGTTTGGAGCCCGCTTTCTCACAGACTTTGAAGATAATGAGACAACGGAGGTCCTCAGTGGAGAAACGCTTCAAGCGGCAAAATCAAAACCGTCTGAAATACACAGACGACAACACGACCCTCTCCTGGTCAACCATTTCAGAGCCTCTCATCTTTTGCCGAGATAAACCTCTCAGTCCATTACATCCCCCGTTTCAGCCGAGAGAAACAAATCATTAGCTGTCGAACCACACTGCCGTCTGCACCCTCAAAGGGGAGGTGGGGTGGTCGGGTTACTACATCGGAGAATAATTAAGACACAAGTACTGTGAAAGCTGGAAAGCGAGCTTCTTCAGAAAGTCTCACTCCTGCCAACAGCCGAGGTCGATCGGCTGTAACATTAAGACCGCTGACATGTGAAGTGAGCTCCACTGGTAACCTTGTATCATGGTACCAAGTGGGTGGGCAGCAAGTGAACATTTTGTCCTTGAAGTTGATGGGTCAGAAGCAGGAGAGATCGGCGTGAGCCTGCGTTTTGAGGGTTCGATGACTGGTTCAGACTCAGCTCTTGTAGTGTTCCCAATCCAAAAGTGGCTCAAGGGAGAAAAGTCAGTAAATGGGCGACAGGCTCAGTGATGCAGGAGTCTGTGGTCCAAACCAACCCGTGTGCTACTGTACCCCAAATATCTGATTCTAACAGAAAGAGGTCAGAATACACAGGGACTTTTTTTTTTTTTTTTTTTTTTGCCATATGAATCTGCAAAAGAAGAGTCTACATCAGGTGTGTTAAACTCATTATAGTTCAGGTTCTACATAAAGCCCAATTTCATCTGGAGTGGCCCGACCAAAGATGACTTCAATCAACACAAATCCAATTTTAATGAAACCCTCTGGTGCAAAATACAGTGAACTCTACAGTGAACTTTTTACAAACTCTCCCTGACAGTTTGGCTTTGAGACGAGTTTGATAGCAACGGGGTAGCAAGCTTTAATGGCAGCATCAGCGATAACTTTTTCGGGCCTCAGTGTCGAGTTGTGTCCGCTCTGCTTAAGAAACCTGTTAAATTTCAATGTTTTCTTGGAAATCGATAAATTTGCTTGGTGTATAAGAAATCTCATGTCTTTTGTTTAGGCAAGTAGCCTTTTTTCGCATGTTTCGACAGTGTTCGGCCGCGTCTCCGCAACAGCTGCTGACATGACGACGTGATCCTCCACCACTGGATGACGCTTCTGACTCAGATGGGAGAACACGTATGAAAAAAAGTTATGCTGAAAAAATGTCTACTTTCCTGAACAACTAAATGAACTTCAGGCCAAATTAACCTCATGGAACGTTGCATGTTGGTTTGGCCAAACTGAAGCCCCTCCCCTTGCAAATCGGTTCCGGCCCGGCGGCCTAATGATCAACACCCCTGGCCTGCATAATATCAAGCAGGTGGTAATAACGCTATGACTGATGGGTGTGTATTTGGAGGCATCAAGCAAAACAAAGCCCCACACACACAGTACGAGTGAGATAATAGCCAAGGTATCCCATGGTAACATCTTTGCTGTCATTACCCCTTAGGCATCTGAATATAGACTTGATTAGCTGCAATTTCCTGAGCAGGAACAACAGCTGGGGGGGGGGGGGGGGGGGGGGGGGGGTAGTTTCGCCGCCCATTTTCGACTTGTACCTGCTTCACTTGCAGACAGAATCCCCGAGAGGCAACCACCATGTCCAACAGCCGTGTTCGGTGGCCAGGAATCACGCTGTGCAGATTTCTCCCTGTTATTGAAAGGACTTCCCACCGAGGCGCTGCCGTTATCCTCCATCCCGTGAGGACCGGCATATTGCGGAGGAAGCAATCCTTTCGCGTAATGAACCCGCTGTGCTGAAGCCAAATGACATTTTTCGCTTTGTTGTCATGCACCTTCCTTGTTTGGACCTACTTAAATTGCACCGTCAATGATCAGTGATTTCACACCTGACCCTGCCAATAAATCAAGCTGAATTTAAGGTTAAAGGAATACATCAATAAGCTAATAGAAGCAATCAATATGAAGGTGAGGAGGAGGGAACCGGAGATGGTTTGAAGTCTTTTTGTCTCAGCTGACATAGAGGCAACAGGGAGATACCGCGAGGGGACTGGCGGTGTTGTCAACACTTTGTGTTTCCTGTAAAATCCAATAGACAATAAAATGTGCAAACAGGTTGAAGATTCCGCAGAAAAAGGACAAACAGGACAAATAAACGTCAACAATCTGGATGCTGTCACAGAGCAGACACAATCGCTCACACCGTAGGAGAAAGTCTCTGATGGAAGCTCGACAGGCCAAGGCCTTGAGTGAGTCTGAGTTCTCATCAGCACGGGGCTACAGTGCTCACCATTACACCACCAAGCCTTCCTGCACAATCACTTCCCCAAGTTTTTGTCGGCATTTCCAACAGAATGGATGAACTGTTGGTGTGTTGAACTTTCTCATGAAGGAACGTTTCCATTTGGTGCAACTCAACAAAAAAACTCTGCCAACCATTAGAGGCTTTTCTTGTTCCATCATGTGTAAGCATGAGTGCAACTAAGTGGTATATTTTCAGCTTCCAGTACAATTGTGTGGACAAGCACAGTAAGTAGTACAGCTTTGGAATGTTGATGCCACCTGCCGAGTCAGCATTTTTGGTTGCTTACTTGCGATAACGATGGGTTGTTTTTATTAATTGAGTTCATAGTGTGATCTGACATCTGTAGTTTACTAAGGGATGTATCTATACATTGTCTGATTTTATTCATTAAAATCAGTCAGTTTTTGTTGTGCATTACAATATCTGATAAACACTTTAGATTTAGTTGCTTGACGCATTCCTGATGTCACACTCAGACAAAAAGACCTGCTATATAAGAGCTTAGTTGTTGTTTCACTGGGGACACAAGCTTTTTTCATTTCAAGCAATTGTGTTTTGACTCCCAATCCCACTTAGCAAAGCAAACTACCTGGCCTAATTTTGCTCTTTAAGGGTTTTCTGTAGTACTCCAAAAATCCAATGATGAAACCTCGTGGGCATTCTGGCTGAGGGAAGCGGGCCAGTGGTAACATCTAGGCTGGCTGATGAAACATGTAATCTCTGCAGAGCCGGACTGGCAGAAACACTTTATACATAAAAGAAAGCCCCACTCAGGGAATATCAGCATATCATTTCTACTTCTAAATAAAGTAGCCAAAACAGTGCAGCAGACAATAAAACGATATGTTACTTGGTGAACTTTAGCATTTGTGTCTTCTTGTTTGAAGAATGTCTAATTGGAAATAAAGAATTACAGGAAATGAGAGGGTTTTAAAAGCCTTTTTTTTGTTTACAGAGTTTATGTAGTGACCATGCCCTCTGAACATAATCCAAAACTCCTAACAGCTTAATGCAAACCAGGGCTTTCACACTTGTGGGACGAAACGGGCCTGCAAGAGGGGCTTTCACACTTGTGGGACGAAACGGGCCTGCAAGAGGCTCCAATCGGGCCAAGCCACCGAACAAATGATCATAAATTCAAAGAAAACATTGACTTTTTAAAAACACATTTCTTAATAGCAGGAAACACAAGACAACACTGCGACTTGAGCTGATATATCAGTGACGCTGCCATGAAAGATAGCTACCTGGGTGCTATCAAACTGGCCTCAAAGCCATGCTGTCAAAAACACCCAATGTGTATTGCATCAGAAGGTTTCATTGAATTTGGTTCCATGTTGAGATTTTAGTCATTTTCTGCAGTAATTGTTTGGTTTTGTGAAAATATAGACAATTCTCATCACGTGTACTCTATGCGACAACAAAGAAAAACTTTAAAGTTTAAATTTAAAGATCATTATGGAACAATTTAACCAGTTCAGACCACTCGGATGATATCGAGTCCTGAACTAAAATATGTTTGACACCCCTGATTTACATGATCTTTCACATTCAACGTTTCACACACAGCTTCCATGAAAACTGAGTTTGGAGCAGGTAGAGGTTCAGTATCTTTCCCACGGATACCTCGACACCTCAGAGCGGGTTGCCATCAACCACAAGGTTCCTGTAACGTCAAATCGCAATTCCTAAAGTTTCTGTCTGAAAAGCTGACCCAAAAACTCATCAACTTACACATCATGGAGGGATAAAAAGAGATAAACACATTATGCACATCATAAGGCCACAGGGAGGAAAACACCATCTTCACTGAAAAAGAACCATTTGGAGTAGCCAGACTCCACACAGCTGTGCCCCACATCTTCCAAAATGGCCTTGAGTGTTTGCAGAGCACTGCGAACTCAGCCTTAAGTAACACAATCATGGTGCATTCTGAAGAAAAAAAAAAAGATTACTATTAAACTAAACTGTCCGGGAGCAAAGTTAAGACCTTCACACAACATCACTGCACCCAAATATGAGTTAATGCAAAAATGAACAGCAATATTCCTGAAATTCATAAGCTGGGAGAATGAAAACAGTGGCAGGGAGGAGATGGCAGTGGCCTTTAATATCTGAAAGGGGCCCAAAGGACACTTGGTATTCAGTCCCTTCATACATACATCCATGGCTGCCTTGCAGCTCCCAGCAGAAGGACAGTCGGGGTAATCTATCCTGCACCTCACAGCTTTAGATGCAGTAAAATATTAATGGGACCCTCCTTGGGCAAAAGGTTACCTCTGCCCTCTGAAGCTTCACGATACAATGGAGACGAGTCAAAACTCAGCAGTCATTATGAGTGGCCCCATAAAATAAAATAAAATAAAAAACTTTTCAACTCTCTTAACTATGATTCATATGCGCCCTGACTTAATTAGATCAACTCTGGAAAATTAAAGGCGTGAACTGTTTAAAAAGAAAATGAATCAATGACTTGATATGAACGAATAACGTCGTGCGTCAAAGCGCATATGGATAATGGAAACGGGACGCGTAATGCAGATCTTAAGCAGCCGCAGCGACGTGTGAATACAAAAAGCGCCTCACCAGGACGTTGCCCTGCATCTTTGCAGTCTCGATGAGACTCTTTTCCTTCATTGTTTTCTCCTTTGGCAGCTCCCGAGTCGCTCCCGATAAAGGCTGATCCGCAGACTTTTTGGAACAACGTTTGTCTGCTCTCCTCCGCCGCGCCGTCAGCTGCCAACCAGACCCTCAGATAGTGAGCCAGTTCATAAGTGGGTGGGCTTACAACCTCACCGATTGATTCTTAAAAAAAGAAGAAGAAGGGGGGGACATCGGGGGCTCTCCTCGGTAGATCGCCTTTCGTGGAAAGACTATTACGGAAAGACAACTACGCGCATTTTGGGAGGTGACTTAAATCTCCGCGTTTCTCTACGACAAAGACGCAGAGGACGCGTGTTCCTCCTAATTTCAGAGAGAAAGAGAGAGAATCCCTCATCCATAGACGTTTCGGGGGGTATGACAGTCGGTGCATTTAGTCCGAGCTGCTGCACAGATTAAAAAAAAAAGAAAAAGGGATGGACAACACGTAAACTGACTGCGCAGGAAACCAGGCGCTTCTAATGAGCTGCACATCTGCAAACTCATGCTCATAAAAAGCATGAATATGCACCTGTCATCTATCGGTTCCTGCTTTCAGTGGAAGATCAACCCCTTGTGTTTGTTTCTAAAAGCAACAACACATCTTTTCCTTATTTCCAACTCTTCTTCATTTGAAAGACCACATCGTTACACGACACAGGGTTTTAGTGCCATTCACTGGATCGACCAACGAATGAGGGATTTCAGTGGGAGTAGTTCACAACTTGAATGTTTCTAGTAAATGCATGATCAGCTGGGATGTGGAAAATTCTGTCTTCCAAGTGGAACACTACATCACTACCGCACATTGAAAATGTAGAAAAGAGAATTCAGATTTTTTTTTTTTTTTAAATGAAATCTGAGAGTTTCAGACCCTGTTTACACAACACAGACCTTTAAAGTCAAGTTTCACATATACACAGAAACAAAATGCCCCTTTGCACGAAAAAACGGCAAAAAAGCTGAAAACGATGTAGTTAGAATATTAGGACACTAGTGGGTGCTGTTGCTTGTTTTTGTAATGGAACCACACACACAACACACTAAAAACATAAACAACGGTGGGAACACGGACATTCTGGTGGACAGACGACCAAGTTGGATTTTTTATTACGGTGACTGTCAAAATAAAACTACCAAGTCCCAGGAGAATATGGTCTGGGAGTCATGACACTCTGGAGACAAACGTTCTTATATGTACATCTACTGAGCATGTGCAGAACAAATATTTCTGAGAGATACAGTGGAACCATGTAGTGTAAACAGAGGCTAAGTTCTAGCAGCCACACTCCTTAAAATCATGTACCAGTTACAACAGATGTGGAGCAGAAATACTCAAAGATCTACAGCCGTTACGTCAACATGAAGCCTTAAGCAACAAGAATGAATGAAAGAAAATATGTTTCGCTTGATACTCAAGAGTATGGAAAAGCACATGATCAAACTTCCATTCTCTTCAAAACTACTGCAAAGTAGAGGATTTTACTGTGTATATTCTTTGTACAACCTTTTTCTTTTTACCAATTTAATGAATCATACATTCAACCCTGCCATAGCGTTTTATGTGGGGTTAAAATGTATATCGTTTTATTTGCAGGTCATTTTTGTTTTCTTACAAAGAATTAAAGTCATGTAATCTAAGATCTCTAATCGCCAAAATCATTTATTTTTAAATTCATAATTAATCATTTATACTAGACATGTCAAAACCATGGTATGAACCAAAATATGAACACATACAAAAGTATATATGTTAATATGAATGTATGTACATGCAAATATAATCAAAACAACTTAATATAAATAAATCTAGATATTTTATGAATATACATGAACACAAAATAAATAAAACTATACGCAATGTATAGTATACACTATATATACTATACGCAATGTATAGTATATATAGTGTATATCTATACTTTATTTATTAGAAAACCTGCATTTGTGGGATGCACAGCAACGCTGCGTATGCAAGTAAACAACAATATAATTTGGCTTGAGAAGAACGATATGTATGTGTGGAATAAACATACTCGGCTCTGCTGCTCATCCCACAAATGCATATTTTCTTCCCATTGGTGTCCCATTGGAAATTAACGCCTATAAAGTCTCCAACTCCAAACGGCTTATTCTACTGTTGAACCACATACTCGGCTCTGCTGCTCATCCCACAAATGCATGTTTCTTATAGATGTAGCACCACAAAAAGGAGAACTAAACCAGGTTTCCATCAGTGCAAGATTGTTGACAGAAAGTACTGTTACAACACAGAAACAGTCCACCAAACACACATTCTTACTTTCCGATGTTCTGCTCAGCGGTGCTTTGTGTCGCCCATACTTCAAGTATGTTGTATACATTTTTGTCTCGGCAGGTGTTGCACAGTGCAATTATAGTAATGGCTTGTTTTCAAGATGGAGGCCATGTTCCTTCTCTCCGAGGCTTTCCAAATCAATATCGCTCTGAAATGTTCTGATCTGGAGTGTTTATTGTCCTGAATGAAAGTGCCATCTAAGGAACCAGGGTGTCCCGAACTCCCAGCAGCAGTTTGCTGAAAGCAGGTTTCCCCCAGCTGGGTTAGTGCAAACAGCATGTCTCGCGTAAATCTCATTTAAAAGTGCCTGGTATTAATTACCGGGGATAAGGCTGTCAAAACAACCTAATGGGGGCATCGGGCTCCCTCAGCACCAGCTGGACTGCTGACAGAGGAAGAACACAGCAGTTGCAGAGATAGGTAGGCTGGCTGTGCTGCTTCATTCCTGCGTCTGCATTTATTTATTTATTTTTGCCAGTTTCTTTCAGAACTGCTTCGTGGAGTTCTGTCGGAGGCGAGCGTAAAGGATAACCTTCACAGAGCATAACTCACAACTCCTGGCGAATAACTCCTGAAAATGGGAGCTTTATGCTTTGCTGATAGCTCCACATTTAATCAGGGTTTATGCATCAAACGCGACACATAAACTCAAACCGACCCCACGAGCTGGCTGCTACACGTGCAGTATTGAATTCGCCGCCTTGTTTATTCCCCTCCGAGACTCATCGGGCCACGGCGGGATCCATCATGTAAGAGGCGGGGCGGCCAAGGACGCCAGGAGCAACAATGTTGGCCGGGCAGAAGCGGCGCAGCAGCTGCCCGTGGTCAGGACTCTCGGAGAAGATGGCTGGCCGGGGAATGGGAAACTAGGGTTGACTGTCAGCGAGCAGACAGCTGCCCGAGCTGCGTGGGGGGGAGCTCTGCTGGAGAGAGGAAGTCTGCTGAAATGTCAAAGGATGCTGCTCCACTTGGTAAAGCAGACAGTTTGTGCACAGCTGGCTGGAATAAGCACAGAGTGTGAAAATGGAAAGATCTGTTAGTGGAGTTGTTGTTGTTTTTTTTTTTATATTATTGTAATATTTATGGAATATACTATGAAATGTGACAGAACACAATGATTACAGCTACTGAATCAAAAGCGATGGATTCAGTAGCTGTAGTAACTGTCATACACGTCATCTCGTCCTCTGCGTCCGTGGATCTGTTCTGAGGTCTTTTCCTCAATCATTACTTCATTATAGCACCTATGTTGTATTATTTTATAAATTGAGGTTAAACCAGTAAGTTAGAGGAAAGTAAGACAACAAAGAGACGATAGATGCTTCCAGTCGGACCTTTTGTACGTTAAGCGGGGTGGTTCTAGGCCCCGTATCCATGACAACGTGAAAATGGACAACTTTCTTTACATTATCTGTCAACATGACAATGTTGCTTGGAGCCACTGACTAAGCAAGTTTTTGTAAACTGCTCCCAAGGTGGAACCTTTTTTGAAAATTCTCTGACTTTGTGGAAACACTTTTCTTAAAGTGTGCACCTGCTCATGCACACCGTGGCCGTAGTGAAAACTTCTTCTGCACGTGTGTGAGTCGATGGACAATAATGTTTCCTCCAGAGTGTCACGACTCCCCGTCCATCCTGGGACTTGGTAGTTTTATAGTTGAGGTGTCACCCAGAATAGCAATCCGATGGAAATGGAACCCGAAAACACAAAAGTTTTCCATTTTCACTTCAAAATGTGGTGTAAACAGGACTTCAATCAACCCAATAGTTAAATCCAGCAGCCATAAATATGACGCTTTTGGCAAAATTGATAATTGATAAATTGAAATTAAAAGTCTTCACATTCCCAAAGAGTTTCTATGCATGGTATTTTACTCGTGCCATAATTACTTTTTCTTTCTAATCACTGGCTGCTGTACCTTAAAGTACAGAATTTGACTCTTGAAAGTAAAGAGTAAAATATGAAATGTTGGTTTGCAGCGGCTGCAGGGTCCATCTTTGACCAATAAATCGTCACAGTTCCTGAACCATTTCACAGTAATTCTCCAGAAGTGACTTTTTTCTTCTTCTTCTTTTTTTTTTTTTTTTTAATAACAGCACTATGCAGTACGATACAATACGTCACGATGTGTGACTCGTGCACACACTGACTGGGAGTTTAATTCAACCGATTCACCTGGGAGATTTATGACCGGGCCTCCACTCATCCATTCTTCCCTTCAGGTAACTCATCTACTCTCAAGTAGCAGGTAAGACATATGCTCGCTCTCAATCATCCAATCAGGATTTAGCATTGGCTTCCAGCTGCATTTAAAAAGATTGGAAAATTCACCATATTTTGGTTTAAGACTAAACATATTTCATCATATTGTTAAATTCTACTGTGGAATTTGTTTTTCTCTTTTACGACAAATTTCTTGCTGTCAGTCAGATACAGGTTTACTGTAGCAGTTTTCTGTTGTCATACATTGACATCTAGTGGTTGCACATGGTATATATCGCCATATTTTAATAGTTATAATCCAGAACATATGGTTGCTACACATTGTACTTAAGCATGTTGTTATTTTAGCTGGGCATTTTTAAACAAATACAGATTATTTTGCAGTCTTCTCTGTATTTTATTTGGGCCTTTTCTAAATATTCTTCAAGTTTTAGATTGGTAACTTCTCGCGAGCGATGAAATCCATCCATCAGTTCCAAGTACTTTTCTGCCAGGAACTAAAAAGTTTCCTATATCTATTGTTGCCTGTGTTGTTTTTTGTTTGACACCGTTGATTTAGACTCCGGTTCCAGCAGTACGGCTCCTGATGGTTCCCAGTACTCGTGAAAAGCCCAAATACAACTTTTGAGACCGACACTGCACCAATGTCTGCACAAACAGAGTCTGTGACCAGCCTCTGAGACAAAAGTGATTAAAAGTTGCTCAGATCCAGGACTGACTGTCCCGGATCCCCAGAGTGAGTGAGTGAAGAGAACATCGTCATCCAGCACAATAAACTCAACTGAGACCTTCGCAGGGACAAATCGATGGTTTCATTATCAACTTAATTACTTGATACGGCGATATCCTCCACGCTGCCGCCGCTGTTGCCGTTTTAGTGGCGGAGAGACGCTGGGCTGGTTTCAATGACGAATAAAATTACTGTCAGCAACATCTGACGCAAAACTCGATCTAATCCAGGGAACCGAGACGGATACTAAATCCTGGATTTATTTGCTCTGTCTCATTTGAGAGAAAATAGCGAGTAAGAAAAGGGCTCAGGTCAAGGTAAGTTTAAATCTTGCTCAATTCAGCTGCAGGTTAAGAGTAATAAGTAAAACAGAGACAGCTGGATTTTGACAAAAACCATTACCAAGCAGCAGGATGTAGCCATTCCAGTGCATGCATTACTCGCTGATTAGCATCTCAAAGATCCTTCTCTCCAAAACTCTGCGTGCACTCCTCTGTTGGTGGCGGGCTCCATAATCTAGATAAGAGGTTTGTTGTGACCTTCCCCGCCACGGACTGTCAGGGCGACAGATCGTAACCATCTCTAATGAATTCAGGGAGTGAAAAAAAAAAAAAAGGCACCCGGGCATGTATAGTGCGCATTAATCTTGCAGCTTCTATGCAGGAGGTCTATTAGCAGTTTCCCTGCTGCATTCAGAGCTGGAAAGACCATGAACTAATGTGGAGTTTGCTTTGAAAAAAGGCCAGTAATTCTGTTGGTGTGTGTTTCTTAGGTTTACTTATAGAAAAGCAGATTTATTTTCCTTATCTGGGCTTTTATGCAGACTCCAAATCTTTTTAAATTGCAGCAAGACGATGGTCTAAATTCAGATTTCTGTTGTTTGGGATCAGATAACAGTCGACACACACGTTTTTAACTCCAGCCTCCTCTGGTAGTAGCTGGCAGCACGAAATGGGAAAAGTTCCCGCAATTATTCTCTAACTTAAAGAGGGACTTTTGCTCCCCTTCCACCGTACGACGGAGCCGGTAAGCACATCTGAATATTAATGGGAGAGTTGCCTTGAACAGCAGGCGTTTGTCAGGAACTTGGATCAGATTCATCACTTTAACCTGCTCAGCTCTGCTCAGGGACGAATGATGAGTTCCCACCTCGCAGCAGCGAGCTTTTGCTTCCCCGCTCACACTCCAGCGGCTCAAAAGGATGTGAGCACAAGTGTGGAGCGAAAGTACAAGGAAAGGAAAGTCAGAGCCAGTATTCAAACACTCGTTTTATACTCGATTGCAATGGGAGATGTAAGTTTCTATGACGATGACACCGCATTTTATCATTGTTTTCACTCTCTCCGATTTATAAGAGACCCTGAACTCACAGACTTGACCTGACCTCACGTATGAAGCACTTTACACTTTAAACATTGATGTATTGAGCTTCTATTAAGTGGCTCATCACTAAATACATGTTTTGTATTGATACTTAAGTATTTCACATTGTCAAAACTGCAGTTAATACCTTATTGATGGGTATTGAAATGAAACTTTTTTTTACTCCTGCTATCCTTAAGCATGCTTCAGTAATAGGTGATGCTTGCACCTGATTTACAACTCTTTAGATACAACTAGCTGGCTAACTATGCTGCTTCGAGTAGCTGGAACACTATTTGCAGCTTGTGTTATTGTTTTTATAGGTTGTTGTAAAATGTGCCAGAGAGTTTTTCTCAATATCAACATGCTTGCTACTGTTTGTATTTGCTAGTTCAAATAACTTGATTCTAAATCTTCATTTTACTGCAAAAACACAAGACAGCAGAAAACTAAGGAACCGTTTAGGCCACATTTCAAGTGAAAAAGCATCTTTGCTGCATTTTCGTTTCCGAAAAGTTTCACATTTACACAGCAATGTTTTGAAAACGATGCCCGTTTATACAGAAACAGTAGAAACGCAGAAATCGATGTAGTAACCATGCATACGCAAGTTCGATTGCTACTATGGGTGACTCAACTAGTATAAAACTACCAAGTCCAGGAGAATATGAACTCGGAGTCACGACACTCTAGAGGAAACTTTGTTGTCATTGTTCATCTACTGAGCATGTGCAGATGAACTAGTTACTACGGCGGTGATGTGCATGTGCATGCGCAGTAGCAGCGTTTCAGAAAAGCTGCACTTTCCCCCCTAATTCCACGGACATGGAGTTGTAGTGTTTTTAAAAACTTAAATTTCGGGAGCCGTTTTCAAAAAGGTGCATTTTCAGTGGCTCTGAGCACCGTTGTCGTATAAACTGACAGCCAAGATGCTACAAAAATGTTTTCATTTTAAAATGTCATGTAAACGGGGCCTAAATCTGTAGAGCCAGGAATTTAAAGTGAAGTAGTTCTGGATATAATTTTATTTTCTGTAATGGAAAAAGTGTAGCTGAAGCTAACGAACCAATTAGATCCATTTTCAGCTGATTAGCTTTGCATGTCTCCTGTTTTTCTTTGTTGTTGGGCTAATACTCTAACGCCTTAAGCTATATGAGCAAGAACAAATAAAAGTAACCACGAAATGGAGCTTCAGGAGACGCAAAGAAGCAGCTTCTGGTGCCACTTTTAAGCTGAAGATTTCTGGATTAGTTTTTAGTTAGCAACATGTGATAGTAGCATCTGGGTGGCTAGCTACACTTGGCTGATGAGATTAGTTTTGTCTCGAGGATAAATCAGTTGGTTTTCTGCAGATTAAATGTTTTAATGACCAAAATTGTAATTTAGAGTCCTCCACAACACGGACCTAACACCTCCATATACAAGGCTAACAATGTGTTGCTAAAACTGCTTGGTTAAGCAAAAAGACATACTGAAATTATTTTGTATAGATAAATATGATGTTAAAAGAAAAATTACACACGAGGGTTAATATTGGTTGAAGGGGCTAAAGGGAAGACTTGGCATATGTCTGGATTCAGGATGAGGTGCGACCATCGACTCAAAGTGTTTAAACAAGGTGGACGAAATACAAACAGTGCGTTCGCCTTTGTATAACCAACAGCATGACATGCTAACTATAACCCATGTTCAACAAACCTTCTGGACGTACCTGTTGAACCGAGGCAGTTTGGCAGTAAAGGGTTTAGCAAATTGCTACTTGGAGTATCAGAGTAAGCAAATTGATCACAATAATGATTTCTCTTAGTTTCCTACTAAATGCTTTACAAAAAACACACTTGTTGCTCCTCACACAAAATAAAACCGCTCTCAGTCGGAGTGCTAGAAACACATTTACACACAGGTCTCTGTCTACTGTCAACAGACACTAAAATGATTAGACCAGGTTTCCCAGTAATGCTAACAACCATTAAGAGTGACTGATGGTGCCGTGGAGCCGGCTGCACCCTGCACGTGCCTCATTAATCCATCAGGGAGATACGGCCCACTGCATGTGCTTTTCCAATTTTCTGATGAATTTCATACACTATACCTTCAGATATAGTAAGAATGATTGGCCTGGAGTTTCCCAACCTGGATATTGTGAACCAAATCTACAACGAACATTAAACCCGCTGACAGTCGGAGTGATTGATTATCCCGTTAAAGTGGCACCTGTCAGGAGATGGGGGAAATATGAAGCAGCAAGTTAACAGTCAGCACTTGGAGTTTAGGTGTTGGAAACTGGTAGGAAGAGCAAAATGGGTCCAGACAACCAGATGAGGAAGACGTGTTGCGACGTGTGCGGTGGTTTGTACCAGCCAAGACGTCCAGGGAAAGACAACTGGTGAAGAGGTGACGGGGTCACGGGCCCCCAAGGTTCACTGATTGCCGTCTCGAACCAGACTGAAGAGCGCTGTAGCCTGGATTTGTTGGAAATGTTTCAGAACAGTGTGTCACATCTTAAAGCTCATTTATGCTCCGTGAATGCACACAAATGATGTTTTATACTTTTATACATATTTCGTGTTGGAATGAATGTTTCACTATCATTCCTTGGGGCTGAAGCTCTGAGTCGACAGTCCAAGGCAAAGATTTTTATGGTAACTGAGTAGCAAACACGTGAATATCAACAATGTCCGTTGAGGTACTTTCCCACTGAGCAAATGTGGTCCAAATTAAGTCTTTAAGACATCTTCAGGGAGAATGAAAGTCTTTCCTGGACATTGCATGGGGGAAAACATGGTTGTAAGCATGTCATTGGCTCAAAAAAGTATTATCAATTGATGTTATCTAGGGCACACGTTTACTCACAATACTTTTTTGAGCCCGTCATATATAAGTGACCTGCTTACAAATGTATTGTCAGGATTGACATAAGCACAAGTGCACTGTTGGTCTCGTTGACAGGAGTCATACCTGCCATGAAAGAGGTTTGGCTTCAGTCCCATTGCGCCACGTCTAGAGGTTTTGTTTGGACATTCAAATGATGTCCAGAGAGGACCTCCATACAATGTCCCAGAAAGACGTACAAAAAGCTTTCATGAAGTCTTAAAGACGTCATTTGGACCACTCTTTGCTCAGTGGGTAATGACTTGTACAGCCAAATTCCCACCCAACCCTGAACTTCCTCGCTACAAGAATCAAGCAGATAGATTTGGTAGAAAGTTTAAAATGGAGCTTTCTAACTACATCACGTAATATGGTGTGACTTCTCCAGCAGCAGAACCCATAATGATCTTCATTGGCGTCTTAAAGACATTCCGATGAATTGGATAAAACCATATAAACTCCATAGGTGTTAAAAGTAACAACAGCTTGTTAAAACTGAGTTAAAATCCTCCAATACAAAACCTGTAATGAAGAAAACCCATGCTACAATATAAACCTCAAAACAAAATAATAAACTGAATCAGAAACCCTGCTAAAGTCCCCCAGGATGTTCCTGGAACCGTCTTTTAGCGGTGTCTGTTCCCTGGGGAGTCTTTAGGCCAGACACTGCCAAGGAGAACGCACGTTTAAAACTTTCCACTCTCCCACACACTTTCAAACCTTTACCGGATGCACACCAACACCTAAAAGAAACAGCTGATCTCATAACACATATTTTGCACTATGCTCGATTCTCAACTGCCGTGTTGCCCGACAGAAGAGACGCCCCCCCCGACTGGACCTACGGACAATGACTGAAGCTTCAAAAGATCCTTTAAAAATGACAATTTCTTTTGTATGTGCAAATCAGTGCTGTGCGCCAATTCAAAATGCTGTGTGAATATTTAAAGTGCTGCTTGTAAAGAGCCGTGACTGATTACGTGAGTATCCAACTGTTTGTCCGTTACTTGTACCCTGCCTTTGGCCCAAAGTTAACAGAGATTGCCTCAGTTCTTCGTGCGACCCTCATCAGAGAGATGGATGGGTGCAATCACAACCAGACCACCCGGAAGGCCCGAGGGTGGCGATCCTTGGCGAGCCCCTGAGGGCAGGTTAGCTCGGTGGTCTTCAAAAAAAATAAAAAATAAAAAATAACTGGTACGCCAGAAGGACTAGAGAATGTAATCAATTTGTCTTCTCTCTTATTAAACTTTATCCATGCATCATCTTGAGCCACCCGACATAACGATTCATCAACAGAACTTATTTCATTAAACCAAAACACCAAATTCTGCTAATACGTTTCCACTTCATCAAACATGCGTCGTAGTGTCGCTCTAGTTTGTCTTTTCCACGTTTAAAATGAACCGTATTCAAACTAGTGGCAAAAAGGGGGCCGTCTTTCATTACCAGTCAAGGCCCGTGAATACAGGATATCTTCTGTGAAAGCCCATTTGGGAAGATTAACTACAGGAATATGCTTCAGTGTCTGATAACGGGAGAGTCATATCACATCGCCCAAGGTGGTTTCTGGGGCAACAGCGTGGCCATCAATCAGCTGGGTGTAATCTCACTAGAAATCGTTGTCAGCATGCAAATTAGTGTCACATTTCACACACCGGCTGTGTGTACACACCAGAAAAACTGCAAAACGTCTGGTAAATAACGCTGTAAAACCTGATCTGTGTACATTATGTATGTGAATGTGCGCTTCCCTCCAGAGATTATGCATCAAACTGGAATTTGATTTGGCGGGAGGGGGAAAAAAAAATAAAAACAAGTGAATGCACATTAGGGAGCGAGGAAAATAATTTATGATGCAAACAGAAAAACAACAGTTGCTTTAATATGGTCAGTCGAGATGCAACAGAGTGAAAATACGGCATCCTTTGTTGTGCATCTGAAAGGCATTGAGGAGTGCGAGTAGAAAGAGCTTACTTTTTACCTATTCCACTTTTAAAACTTCCAATTATTTTTATTTACCGTGCCCCTGGAAATAAATCATGCTTACACTATTTTGCATTGCAGCACACAAAATAAAAAGCAGCTATATGCAACCGTCTGTAAGAAAAGCCTGCATTTCATTTTGGAATTTAAATGAAAATCCTTCAGGAGCGATCATTTTGACCTGCAGGTTACACCGCTACCCACTTTTACCTTCCGGAAAAGACACAAGACATTGTTTTTGTCCTTATCTTTGTATAGATTTTATAGGACAAACTGCATGTAACTAAGAGATTTAGGCTCCGTTTACCAAACATTTTCAAGTGAAAACGGAAAACTTTTGCTGCGTTTTGGGGGACTGTTTATACAGCTACTGTGCTTAGAATACTTTTTGAAAATGGCTCTCAAGGTGGAACTTATTGAAAACGTCCTAGAATTGGGCTGGGGGTGGTTTTTCTGCACATGCTCAATAGATGGACAATGTTTCCTTCGTCGTGTCATGACTCCCAGTCCATATTCTCCTGGGACTTGGTAGTTTTATTTTGATAGTCACCATAATAATAATCCAACTTGGCCTGTCTGTCCACACGGATGCCGATTTTCTCGACGTTCATAGCGTATTTTTCCAACTGTACGTGTTTGTGGTTTCACTACAAAAACAACCAAAAGCGCCAACTTGTGGCCTGGTATGCCAACTACATCATTTTCAAAATGTTGCCATGTAAACATGAATCTTTTCTCAAACGAGACGTAACGGAGCCTCAGAGATGCTGGAAGACTGACAGCAGGCTAAAGTTCAAATGTCATTCAAGTTACTGGAAAGTATTACTTGGTTTCCGCTACTTGGACGGCTGTAGCGAGGTTGGTAGAACGGTCGTCTCCCAATCGGAAGGTTGCAGGTACGATTCCCTATCCCCACCTGTCCGCAAGTCGAAGTGTCCTTAAGCAAGACACTGAACCCCAAACTGCTCCCAGTCGATGGACTGAGCACCTTGCATGGCAGCCAACTCCATTAGACTTGTCTTCTACAGAAGACAAAAGTAGACATCTTCAGGAAACTTTCAGTGCACTTAGGTTGTTGAAGAATTAGAGGGACGACAGGCAGCTTCACTATATATTTCAGTGTTCCCAACATTGCCCATTAGGGCCGCAAGATAGACTGCAAAGCCGTCATCATTGTGATATATACATATCGTAAAAGACTGGGTGACCTGCAAATAATTATGTTTTCATGCACCGCGGATTAATTTAAAATAACTGACAGTTCATGTTCTGAAATACTGCTGCTGGAACTGCAGATGGTGCACATGGACAAAGACATCAACATCATCTGTCTAAGTGTGTATCGCAATCCTCAACATTATAGCATGTTGCATATTTATAGAACAGTGAAAACATGTGAACGCCAAGAGAAGATTTACTAGATTAAATTCATTTGATCCACACTAAAAACAACTAAGAAATGCGGTTTTCCATAATATAGGCTGCTGCAACATTCCTACATCCATGCATGGCAGATCTCTACATTAAAATAGCCACCAAATCAGGAAATTACAAATCAAATGCATTAAATAACTAATGCTGAAGTTATGTGTCTATATAATATAGATAAATAAAATAAATAAATAAATTTGTTAGGAGTCATAAAGATCCTCAGGTGAACCCCGGGGATGTCAAACACAAGGCCTTGTTTGACATTGTACTAATATTTGGTAGTAATTTCTTTTGTTTAGTGAAAATATAGACATTTTCATCACATATATTCTGTGCAACAACAAAGAAAAATGTTAAAGTTTAAATTTGAAGGTTATTCTGCTAACATTTTACTGTCCGGCCCGTTCAAGATGATATTGGCCCTGAACTAAAATAAGCGTGACAGCCCTGCTGCCGGACATGCACTACGATTATCATCAACAGAAGACTCTCTGAGCAACATCATGCAACAGACTGCACACTTGTGTGAGCTGCAGGTCTACTTCCACACACACTAAACCAGGCTAACCTAAAGGACAAAGCTGAGTGGGCTCTTTCCCCCCCCCCCCAACACTGCACCTGCTTGTGTGCCCCACTTTCTCCTGCCGTCCACACCTTGCTGCTCATTTTAGCTTGTTCAAGTCTCCAGAGGCACAAAAATCCATTAGGTGAAACTAACACCAACAGGCAGCGAGGTGAGGTTGAGCGGCTGCGGCACGGCAGACGGCGTGTTGCTTTTGTTCCATTTTAAACGACGGCTCAAGTTGAGGATGGACTTGAAATGATGGTTGATGGCTTCACTGATCCCCTCATCTCTCAGACTCTTTTGCCATTTTGCCACAAAAGCGCTCATTACCGCCGGCTGACAGTACGTGGCGTTGGCCCGGCGCCCTTTATCCATCTGTATTAATGTGCCAGTACGTCCGGGGATGTTTTGGCTGTGCAGAATGGATCTGTGTTTGCATGCCTCCCGAGGATGATTTACAAAGCATTGATTTGGAAGCTCGCCGGCTGGAGCACAATAAAACCGTTGTTTATGTTCGGGCGGCGAGTGTTCATTGTCAAGAGGGAACGGCATCTTGTTTTAGGGCAATGTAGAGCACCGCGGGAGCTAACGCGACAAATCATTTCTTTTTAACTGCCAGGGACGCCGGGACAGATGAGGCTCGCGCGATCGCTTATACACCGGCTTTTCGCAATAAGTCAATAAAATTGCCTCCGGCAGTTATACGAAAATGGGCCGTGGCGGGGCCACACTATACATTTCAATAAAGGCTGCAGAGTGGAAGTGCGGCGAGACAAGGACGGAGCTCGGAAAACAATATGTAAAGTCACGGCCAAGCCAGCGGCGCGCCAAGCAATCAGGCCAAATAGGGCCAAACGACGGCCCGACTTCAGATGATTCCGTGCAGCACATAGAGGGGTTCAATTTCCTTTTAAAGGTGGTAATGAAACTCTTAAAATAACCACGGAACTACGGACAAAAAAGCGTACGAGTGGCATCAGCAATAAGTGCACGATTCAGAGCCAGCTGGACCTTCACTGTCGTCAGGCTGCTCGCTTCCTCCGGTCCACTGCAGCGATCTGCCATCGATTCATCGTCTGCTCTCCGTTTATTCGAGCTCGATGGAGCCGACATCGGACAGAAGAAGAGATTAACTTTGCAGTTTGCAGCCATTGAAGCCGTCGTAACTATAAGGGAAGAATAGTAGAAAACCTCAGTGGCTGCTTTTTTTTTTTTTACTCTGTAAGTGGCCACTTACTGTATTGTTTTTGTTTTGTTCTCATTCATGTTCTGGGGTTCACCCCGCCGACAATTTATGTTTCCGGGGTGTAACTTGCCTCCAAATTGTCAGGTCACATTGCGGGTTTTGACAGTTGACGCACACCGAGACTGACGGGCCTTGACAGCGACTGCTATAAAAACATAATCGGGATGTAAATCCCAAAAGATGTCGCAGAAACTCGTTAAATTAAACTGTGACATACATGTGTTGCCCTGTGTTTTTGCATAAGGCAAACTCTGGAGTATTGGGATCACTGAGGAAATGAGGACCGGTGTTTTGAGCCCTTGGTAAGCAAAGCGAGGTGTGTAAAATGACAGCGCGTCTTTTTGTTTGGTATTATGAGTCGGGCGCTGTGTATTATTGTTAGAATGAATTGTAATGAATTACATTGAAATGTAATGAAATAAGTGAACCGATGTGTTTTTTGTTCATAATATCCTGCAGTTTCACGATGCTGGTGCACGGTGCTGGTGCACGGTGCTGGTGCACGGTGCTGGTGCCTGTTCTGAGGAACAATGAAAGAAAAGAAAAATAAACGATTGCACCCGTCGAGCTCCAAGCTTTCTTCTTGATGCCAAGGGCAGCAACATTCTCCATTACATGAAGTTCCAAGTGAAACATTTTCGTTTCAGAGAAGTTTCACATTTGTCGAGCAATGTTTTGAAAATGATGTCTGTTTAGACGAAAACGGCAGAAACACTGAAAAATATTATGTAAAGCTGTTTTATTTTTGTAATCACACACACACACACACACACACACACACACACACACACACACACACACACACACACACACACACACACACACACACACACACACACACACACACACACACACACAGAGAACAACACCTTATAAACATTAACGATGGGAGAACACGGACATTCTAGTTTACAGACGACCAAGTTGGATTGTTTTTACGGTGACTGTCAAAATAAAACTACAACGTGCGAGGAGAATATGGACTGGGAGTCAAGACACTCTGGAAATGTACAGAAGAATTATTTAATATGGCCGTGCATGCGAAGTAGAAGCGTTTAAAAAAAAGTTGCGTTTTCCTCGTTTCCATGGAGACCGAATTGGAGGATTATTGAAAAGGTGCATTTTCTAACGTTTCCATAGAGACGGAGAGTTTTTCCAAAAGTTCCTCATTGGGAGCTGTTTGCAGAGAATTACGGTTTCAGTCACTCAAAACAAGATATTTCAGTTTTCACTTGAAAACGTTGTATAAACACGTCTTTCTAGCCAGTCAACAGGTCACATTACCTGCATTCTTTTAAGATAAGCAACAGGATTATTTCATTATTAAGGTATAGAAGGAGCCGCATGGTAAAGTGGAACATCAGTTTGAATTCCGTGAGGAAGGATTTCTCCCGGTTTTCAACCGGAGCCGTATACTCAGTAGACAGATGATATGATATGTTAAGGTTTAATGATGCAATAAATATTTGATTTACATGAAATATAAACACCTAAGTAGACGACATTGCCTTTGTGCTTTAAGATAGTTTTTTCCTAATAACAGTATTTGCAGTTGATTATTTTAATTAGTGATTAACTGTAATTTTCTTCACTATTTAAAATGCTTTAATTTTTAATAATCACACTTCAGTCTTTTCTAATATGTAAGTCACTCATGTTGATATTACAATAATGATAAATTTATGCATCTTAAGTTGACTCGTGACTTATATACGGTTGTGATTGTGTGATTCTAGCCCTCTATGTTTGTTCTGTCACAGACGTCGACTCTTTGCAACAAGCAACTTTGATAAATCAGGCGAAGTCCCAAAAGTCAAGACAAAGCAAAAGTCGTTTTCTTCCTATTAAACCAAAGCCCCCTCATTGTGTAACGCTCATTTAAAGTCTGGGGTGAAATGATTACATTCAAAGCATGTGCAAAGCTAATATGCTTTCACCTGAAATCAAGTGAAGTGACTCTAATTAAAGGATTTGACCCGGGGGGGGGGGCGGGTTCTGTGTAGCTGGGGGTACGTCGGAAGTGCAGCGACATGCATGGACAACCAGGAGCTCACAGAAAGTCCTCCAGAGCTTACTGCTGAGCGCCGCGGCTTAAGGAGTGAGATGTAAAAAGGATTTCCAGGACCTGGTGGAACACATTTAGGACAGTAACGAAGAGAGGGGATTACCAAACCCCTGGTTTCACGTTACGGGTCAGCGTGGAAAGGTTTTACAGCTTTGTAAAGGGCCCCAGTGGCTCCTTAAGAGTACTCTTCGGGGCTCCTTAGAAAAACCCCAGAAATTCAAGTCACAGAGAATAAAATAACTCCCGCTACTGGTATTAAATCAAATTCCTCAATTTCCTCTGCCTCTATTAGAAGCATGTAGAAGTCGGACCTTGCCTGCTCATAAGATTTATTGGTCATTTTCTCTGAGATCAATAATAATAAATCAGGAAATAAGAATATGAAATCAGACCGATTCATCTTCAAATGCCACCGAAGGTAATACGGTTACATGGCTTTCTTTACAAAGCAGAGGCAGACGTACTGATGCTAACTGGATTAAAACCCGGAGTTACACAACGTTCCACATCATCCCAGTAAAACCACGGGCGGACGCAGACGGGGGACGTCTCTCCTCAGTGGCCTGGCGGAGCCATCCCACTCCTTTTACTTCACTCACTGAGGTCTGGAAAGGCTCAGTGTGTGTGTGTGTGTGTGTGTGTGTGTGTGTGTGTGTGTGTGTGTGTGTGTGTGTGTGTGTGTGTGTGTGTGTGTGTGTTTAATAAGCTACGGGCACGGTTATAGATCCCAGCGGGATGATGGGCAGAGGTGCAGCACATTCAACTGCCAAATCTGAAGGTTAAATGAGAGAATCCACCCACGAGCTCCGATTTACTTTGTTCTCCTCCAATTATTTCAGACAGTAAAAGGTAATATCTACCACCAATTTCAGGTGCAATTGCCTGGAAAAGTGGGGCAAACTTTTCAGCAGTTGGTCCGCTCGGCTCGACTCGACGAGGACAAAACATAACTCACAAAATACATTTGCTTCATCGCTCAGTGACGCGCAATTGCTTTCGAGGGCCACGAGAGACATGTTGAACTTGTGGAAACAAGTCAACTTGCTTTTTGGAAGATTCAGCAAACAAAATGGACTTTATTTATATAGATTGTGTGAAGACTGTTGGCAGTCTTAAAGCACTTTGCACTGTTAATTTAAAATACTTACGCCACGTTAAGTTTGACCCGGAACCCGTATAAATGATTTCCATTGAATCGTTGCTGCATTTTCGTTTTAGGAAAGTTTCACGTTTGAATAGAAAAACGTCTGTTTCCATGGAAACCTCAAAGATACTGAAAACGATACAATTAGCATGCCAGGCCACCAGTGGGTGCTGTTTGGTTTTGTAATGACACTACACACATAAATGCATGCAGAGAACAATAAGCTATAAACATTAACGATGGGAGAACACGGACGTTCTAGTGGACAGACGACCAAGTTGGATTGTTGTTATGGTGACTGTCAAAATAAAACTACCAAGCCCCAGAAGAAGACGGACTGGGAGAATGTGGACTCCTGTCAAGGGCCGAGGCAGAAGTTTTACTCGTTTGTCAATATAAGGCCCCGTTTACACGACAACAAATAAGAGTGTATCCGCAAATCTTTCTTCGCTTTTCGGGGAACCGTTTACACGACACTGGTGTGCGGATCCACTGTATCCATGAAGTTTTTAATCCGGCTCCCAAGGTGGAAAGATTCTTTCACGGTCGCTCTTCCCTCCTGCAGAGACGGATGGAGGCTACAGAGCCTGTTACTGCTCAGGCGCATATCCCCCCCCCCCCCCCCCGCTCATCCAGTTGTAAACAAACATGGCGGACCCGTAGTGGTACGACCCGTAGTGGTACGACTCGCGGTCGTATTCTAGTTTTATCCTCCAGATCAGTAGTTTAATAGTTGAGACTCACCCTGACAGCATCCGACGTGTCATCAGTCCATACGGATGTCAGGTTCTCTCCATTCTCTTCATGTTTATAGTGTTTTGTTCTCTGCACACGTCTGTGTGGTTTCATTACAAAAACAAGCGATGGCGCCCTCCCATGGCCTGGCATACTAACTACATCGTTGTCAGTAGGTTCGCTGCTGCGGTGTGAACGCAACACTTTTTTTTTAACGGACTAGGTGTTGTCACATGTAAACAGGGCTGAAATGTAACTATGAGCCAAGTTCTTTCATTTCGTTGCGTGTTTTGAATTAGTTCCTTTTACTATGTTTAAAAACCTACGTACACTGACTTGTACACCGATCTGGGGTTTTGAGAAACGATCAAAGATCATTTGGTAGCTCGGTTTCAAGGTTAACACAGAAAGTATTTGCAACTTGTATGACTTCCTGATGTAAACAGAAAAGTGAATGCACCGTTTGCACAACAACGTTTCAAGTGAAAATGATGTAGTAAGTGTGCCAGGCCATGAGTTGGCGCTGTTGGTTGTTTCTCAGACAGCAATGCAATATAAACATTAACAATGTGAGTGCATGGACATTCGTATGGACAGATACGTCGTACTGTAGTTTACTCTCTGCAAACCTTGAGTAAATAACTGCAGAAAAAAAAAGACAAAAGACTATTTCGTCTCTTCCTGACTCTTGTAAACAATAAGCTGTTTTCTTGATAAATGTCCTGGAAATCCCTCGATACTTAATCATGATCCAACTGACATCTTAGAAGAGAACAAACCTGAGCTGATAAACTGAGACAGGTGGTCGGATGTCTCCATCCAAGTTTTGAAAAATTCGCTGCTGCATTGTTAGAGGAAACTTTTTTTTTTTCCTACATAAACTTTTTAAAGACGATTGAGGAAGTCGGGGTTTACAGCGTGTTGTTAACGTTCACATCCCCGTAAAAGGAGTTTCTGCAAAGGGAAAGTGTTAAAGTGAAGCTTTATGAAGCCGTTTCTGAATAAACTTCAGGGCTCATAAATTCCACGATAAAAAGGAACAAGGCGACCACAGCGATGGCGTGGTTGTGGGATGCAGCTCTTATTATGGCTGCAGAGCAGAGTTTAGATATGACGCGGACGTTTATTTGTGGGACTGTGGTGTTTTTTGTGTTTTGTAAAGATATACCATAATATTGTAATACTACTGCAAGAAAACAGTGATTGCATTGGCACTGTAAGTTCCAGATCCTTTAACAATATAAAGGTGCAGAGCCATGTGAGGATTACAACCATTTTTGTAAATAAATGCATAATGAAACGGCTGTAGGAGAAGTGTTTGGGTCATTTCACGGGATTTTGCACCAGAAGTTTTCATTAAAATTGACTTTATGTTGAGATTTCTGCAGCAATTGTTTGGTTTTGGGATATTTTCATCATGCATACTCTCCACCACAAATGAAAAAAAAAAATTCTAAGATGAAATTTTGAGTTTATTATGGAACTCTTTTACCGATCCGGCCCACTTAACATAAAACTGAGCTGCATGTTGCCTCTGAAATAAAATGAATTTGACACATTTTAGAGGAAGTACCTCAAAATACAGTCAAATTGGATCCATTCATTCATTTTCTTCCGCTTATCCGTTTCCGGGTCGCGGGGGTGACAGTCTGAGCACCGTCACCCAGATCACATCGCACCATTAAGAGCCTTCCTGCAGGTGGTGAGCCCACGGGAAGGTGGCGCCCGGCGTGGGACACGAACCCACTACCCTGAGATTGTGAGTCTCATGCTCTACCAACTGAGCTAGCCGGGGGACTCAAATTGGATCCTTATGTAAGAAAAGGGCAAAAAAAGTTATAGTTTGACAGAGCAGGTTTCTAACAAACTAACATGACATTTAATATTAGCAAGCATGCAACTTGTTCTCTAATTGCATTCAGTCACAATAAATGAAGAGGTTATGGAGAAGTAGAAGCCTTGCAAACACTGTTTAGCACGGCCCTAATGAGGTGCTATAGGAAACAATCTGCTGTGCACTTTGAGATGAAACCTGACAGCACGGCTGAACAGCTGTAAAGAAAATGCGGCTCAGCACGCTGGGATAACACATCCGCTGCTCGCCGTCAATAACTACCGACAAGCTTACAACGTTGAGACGGTGAGAATGACACTTTTTGGGGCGAGCGAGCGAATCTGTCGCAGTGCAGAAGACGTTATGCATCATATTCAAGTCTTTCAAACTTCTTGTTTGGTATTTCAGCTCTCTGATGGTAACTAATACCTGATTAATAAGCAGGAAAAAAATCTCCTTTTATACAGGCTTCATGCATTTCTCATTTCTAGCTGTTGAAGAAATGTCTGCATTGGAAGCGCAGCACTAAAGAGCCGTTTCTATACATCTCTCTGGATGTGTGACCAAGGCCGTCAGGTGCATGAGACCGCCCCCTCAGCACTGCTGCGTGGGTTTAGGGTATACGCTAAGAAACAGGATGACTGCGGCAGAAATATACAACTGTAGATGCACTGTAAACACCCAAACACAGGAAAAGTTTTCCATATTCACATAATATCGCGTCACATTCTATGACGCTACATCAATACTGATGCAGGAGTTTGCTCATGATTTATTTGTCCCTTTAGGAATCTGCAGGACTGTGGGGTCGATTGAAAAAGATCCTGCATGAGGCCTGCTAACTTGAATGTGTTTTGTGGGTCATCGACAACGAATAAGCCCATGAGTGACATCGTGTGTAAAGAGGAATATTTAAAATAAGGTTTTCAGTGCATCCTAGCTTGGATTCAATAGAATGATTGGAGTCATTGGGTCTAAACCAATCTGGTGACTTGGATGAGGACAACATGAAGCTACAGTACGACCGTGGAGTTTGATTTGTTGGTGGAGTAAAGCTATTGTACATTTAGGACGTTTAACATAAATAAATCTGAATTTAGAAAAGAAAAACAAAGACTGAAGAACAAATGGAAGGTGGAGAAGCTCAGTTACAAATAAGCTGCCTTATTGGTTTCAATACCGAAGGTGAAAAAAAGCTGAAACCTGAACAATCCTGAACAAAACACTGCTTTAGACATTGTGTAACACATAGCACGTTGGATTTTAATCCCCGCTTACGTGACGTTTCAGGTGAAAACACAGAAAAATTCAAAATCTCAGGAGAATATCAACTTGGAGTCCCGAAACTCTGGAGTCCATCGTTGTTATCAGATTTACACATTTATGAACCCAACAGAGGAGATTATTCCGGATTTGACCTGCAGTGGTTACCAGCTTATGTTTCAGATCTCATATCAGCATTCTTCACACATCCAGACATAGAAATACTTTATTAATTCCAGAGGGAAACTGTTTTTCCAGTCGCTCCACACAGGTTATAAAAATATCAGATACATAAGAATGAGATATTAAATATTAAAACGTACAATGACATCTTAATATTTCACTGACAAGGCAAGCGGTGAATGAATATTGACCATAAAAACTGTTTACAAAGAAGTTTCTCCTGAGAGCAACCAGCCGCTGGTTCGTAAACAAGCCAGCCCGTCAACGGAAAGAAAGAAAATGCTCCGTTTGCTGTCAAGTCTGAGGCAAAAAGCTGCATGTTGGACAGAGCAGCGTCAAACTCACCGACACGACCGTGAAGAAGGAAGCCGAAAGTGATGAAAAAGTTTACAGGTGGTGAAAAGAGTGAATGAAAACTGAGCAAACAACAGGCGGCCTCTGCAAAGTGTAGCCCATGTGATGCACATTTCAATAAACAAACAGTATAATGTTCTTTCTTTTACTTATAAATTAAGTTCATGATTCTTCTGGACGTTACCTCCTCCTCACTTGTAATAGTAATTGAAAAAAAAAAATCTATTAGATAGCAGTAATTACAACATCTGGTTCAAAGTGATGAAGTTTCATTTGCTCCTTAATCTCTGGTGAAACTAACGTGCCATTGATTTGATTTTCGAGCAGACAGCAAAGTAAAGGGTACAAATACCATACAAAGACTTTTCTTCTTTGACGCCGTACGTTTCAAGACAAATACTGTCCGGGAAAGGGTGAAAACAGCTCATTAACATTATCAAAAGTGATAATATAACGCACTCACATACTTTGGGACTTTGGGACTGTCCAAACCTGAAACTATAGTGCGAGGGGATTGAGGTGGAAATAAGATCCATTTTAAGTGTTGATTCGCCAGTTGAGCCATGATCTATACAATCTGTTCTATTCCAGAGGAAGCAATGGATTAGAAAATAGAGCACATCTCCCAACTACTGGTGGCAAAGAAAATGTTAACCGTATCAACCAGCTGCCACCAACAGAGACGTTAAAGTTTTTTACGTTGAATAAAGAGCAAAGCTCCATTTGAAGCTACGTTCCTTTATGAACTTATAGGCTCCTGTTCTTGCTTGAATTAAATACGTTTGACATATTTGGCAGACTGGGATAGATGTTTTTGTTTCACTTACAGGTGGAGGAGTGATGTTGTTTGAGACTGGACAGTGTAATTTTACATGCTTCATAACCCTGTGCTGTACTTGAATCTATCTTTAAGCTTAATTTGAAAAAAAATACAACAAAAAGTGCCACCGAATCTTTTCACAAGGAAAAGTGCAGCTGATAAGACATTACGATCATAGTTCTATTGGAACTTTATTCCTGATGAAAGACATCATAGACTTTCATAGAAGAGCTTCATGCTTTCGGATGTTTCATCACTCTGCTGAGTGAGACGTATTCCTCCGCCACTGAAGCAGATGAACTATTTCCTCCAGCAGAGGGCGACCTGCAGCCTGGCCAGCATGCTGCACGTCGCCTCGTGCTAGTACTTTACTACAACTCTGGCTCATTTCCAAAAAAAGGCCATAAAAGTGGAGAAGGAGGTGGTGCGCCCCATTGTGACAGCGCTGACATTCTGGATGCGGTTACTCCAGACAGCGCTGATGGCTTCCGGGGCCTCTGGGGGCACGTAGTGGATGTGGTTGTGATTTTAGATATGGCTGCAGTGTCTATCTTCCGGTTGCCGTTTGCCGTCGCCGGGCCATTTGTCTCGTTGGGCCTTGTTGACTGCTTGTGATACACCGCCAGATGGGCTGTCATGACCCGAGCGTTTTGCCAAGCCAAGCGCTCACTCCAGGGGCCAGGGAGGTCTTGGTGACTCACACAATTACGCACCCCGCGGTGTCAATCATCCCGGGGAAAACACGGAGCCGAAGCCGAGGCGCTGCAGCCGACTGACACAAACACAATGTTAAAGCATCACATTGTGCACGCGTGTCTGTTTTTCTCTCGACTCTGAGCTGTACTAAGCACCCGTTTCCTGGGGGATTTCCTTTTGTATCGTAAAATCTACAGCAGGGGGGACACCTGATGAGCCAGTGCACATAAGAAGACGAGCAACGACGGCACAATCGTTGGTCTGCAACATAAACGTCACACATTCATCAACATTCTGCATAAAGAGTGCTACACTGCACAGACACACACACACAGAGTACACTCCTAGTGTTTCAGGTGGTAAGTAAGAATGACAACGTGTTGTAGTCAAGACCAACTAACCCGAACCCGAGTCAAGGACAAGACCAAGACTTTAGGGGGCCAAGACCAATTCAAGACCAAGACTTTAGGGGGTCAAGACCAATTCAAGACCAAGACTTTAGGGGGTCAAGACCAATTCAAGACCAAGACTTTAGGGGGCCAAGACCAATTCAAGACCAAGACTTTAGCGCGGCCAAGACTGAGTCAGGACTCAGACTTTAGCGGGGCCAAGACCAGGAGGAGGATTTGTTTTGTTTTTCTGCTGAACAGACTCCGTCACATGGCTAGCAGACAGCAGAGCAGCCTCAAAGGCGGAGAGCTGCAGCGGTTCCACGGCCGGACCGACTGCATGGCTTCGTGCTCCAGAGTCAGCAAGACCGGGGGAAAAAAAGAAAAAGCAAAAAAAAAAAAAAAAGATAACTGGAGCGAATGAGCACGCCAAGGCCTCAGGTAAAGGAATTCAAAGATGATTGAGACAGGAGAGCTGCCGCCAGTTTACCCCAAAAAAAGAGAGGTGGAGGGGAGAAGAAGGGGAAGAAGAAGAAAAATCAATGAGGATTTGCATAGTGGAGCGATGGAGTCGGGGTGATAACTGTGCATTACAAGGGAGCGGCGCTATAATGAGAGCGGGGGATCGATACTTGGCACATGGGCGCTGGTGTTTGCCCTGCTGTTGGCCAACAAAGCTGCGGTAATTAAGGAGTCTCCCTCGATCAGGAGACCTTTCGGCTCCGCTCCCATTCTGCCTAAAGATCCGCTTAGTACTTCTGCTCTGCGAAGAACTGCGCCGCGCAGTTGCTTGCATTCTGATGTGGGCTCGCCGATCGCAGGGAGCAAATGAGTTTCCAGTTTAAAAACAAAAACTAAAATCGATGCGCAAATAAGCCCGGGGGGATTATTCGTCACGCAGTCTTTCACACGGTCAGACTGGAGATTTGCTGCACAGGACAAAGCGTCTCGACCGACTGGCACAAACTAAACTTTCATTATGAATCTGTAATCTGAAGAATCGGGGGCATTTTTCTCTACGTAGATTAATAAAGTTGTAAATGTTTCCTGAAGCCGAGGGAGCTGATTGGGAGTTTGTTTCTGTGTGTGTGTGTGTGTGTGTGTGTGTGTGTGTGTGTGTGTGTGTGTGTGTGTGTGTGTGTGCCGCGAAGGGCCGCGAGGCTGTCAAGAGCCAAGATAATCAAACTGGCCTGCTGTGACCGAGACGAGGAGAAAGAAAGGAGCGGCGGGAAAGAGGAAGGAAACTTCCAATTGATCCAAGGGAATCGCAGACTGCTGGAATACCTTTATCAAATATGGTTTTAGTGGAAAATCTTAACCCGAATCAGACGGTGTAACCAGGGTGCGTTATCAGGAAAAGCTCACGCCGAAAAGACAGTGAAGGATTAAAGCGAGGAAATGTAAAAATTATCTGTGAAATGCTTTTTAAAAAATCTCTTCCAAGCAATTTATGAGGAACACCTCAATGACATCTACTGCAATCCGACACAAAATACTGCAATAGTGATATTTTCTCCACCTCATTCACAAACAATGTGATGAATGAATGGGATCCGATGGAGCTCTGCAGGAGTCTGATAACATCCCATTCATCTGAATCAGGTGGGACAAGGAGGCGACTGAAACAGGCAGACCACGACACTGGAAGTCAATGCAAAGGCAACCTCACTGGACGCACCACTGCAGTACAACACTGCCCTCTAGTGGAAGGTTCACTATCTCCTGCAACACTAATCAGAGCTTCCAAAATAAGGATATTTCAAAACCTGTTGTGATGATGGCTGAAGGGCTACTGCAGCTACAAGCATTTATTTATATTCTGCATGACAAAACGCCACTACAGAATTTTTCAAGCCAACATTTATGGCTATTTTTGTCACTTTCCAAACAAAATTTGCAAACTAAAACCACATAAAATCTTCAAAATGAGGATAAGACTTTGTAAAGTCGTGTAGTTTTAGATATTCATTCTCAAGCTGTGTCTTTGCAGAAGAATGTTCAAGATTTTATCGTATTCTTTATCCAATTTACTTATTTCTGCCTACGTTTTCAAGTGGTTTAAGCCATTTCATTATTTTAACTTTTTTTCATCTTCAGGATATTACAGCAGTTTTTTGGGCATTTTTTCAGGGCATTTGAGCCGTTTCATCTATTTCACTGTTTGTAGCCATTTTATCTGCTTTGACAGACTTGACTCTCAATGTATAATTTTTTTTTTTAATGATTTATATGTTTCAAACAATCTTAACCGTTTTCTGCCAATTGTTATTTTTTTATGTATTTTTACCTATTCTAATTATTATTTTTATTTATATATATATATATATATATTTCTTTTTAAATCTGCTTACACTGAATTAGCTCTTTCTGACATTTTAGCCGTTTCTTGGCATTTTAACAATTTGGGCGAATTTCCTTTTTATCTTGTCGACTAGTTTTATCCATATTATCAATTTTAGGTGTTTTAGCCATTTCAGATGCTTTGCCTCTTTATGAACAAGATTTCTAATCAGGATATATAACTACTATCAAAAGTGAGTCTGTTGTGTAATTCAAAAAACAAAAAAATAAATTTAATTGCATAGGAATGTTTATTTCCATAATATTTTGTGAAAGCTTAAGGGACCGACCCCAGAAGAGCCAAAGAACCACATGCTGCAGACCTGATTCAAGTTAGTCCTGAAATCGATCACTTTAGCAGGTCAATACACAAAACACAAGAAGCGCAGGAAGAACGTCTCCAGACTCATCATCTGATGAGAGGGCTAACCTCTACACCGCAGTACAGTCTACACTACAGCAAGATGATTTAACCCACACATTTTAATGGGAATAAGAATTCTCAGCGCTAGAATATCCCCAGTTCTATTCTGTAGAGTTTGCATGTTTTCCCTGAGCACAAGTGTTAGTTCTTGTAAATTGGTGACTGGAATGTGAATGTGTGTGCCATGAGTCAGCACGACAGCTACTAATTTATTCTTAAACTGACCAATTCAACTCATTGTCTTGATTTCTTTCCCCCCCATTCCCACAGAGACAGTCAGAGTTTTCAAAAAGTTCCACCTTGGGAGTCGTTTTCAAAAGTTAAATTGTCAGTGGCTTGAACAAAGACCTTAATTAAGCTGGCGACTGCTTCCAGCTCGCCGTCTGTGACATTCAGTCTGTAACAGTGCGATTACACCAACTTAATCACTTACATTGACACAGATCATAAAACAACCTGTATTCTACGTCCAGGAGAGTCAGAAGCTCATTTCTTTACTGAATTATGATAAAAAAAAATAAAAGCAAAACCATGACATCAAACAAATTCCATGTAATTTAAATTGAATTTGCAAACATTTAGTGACAAACTAAAAAGCCTCGTCGAAGCCTCGTGAGACAAAAGCAACGGTTTGAACAAAAGAGAAAACAAACTAAAACAAAGCACATTTGTGAAATTGCGGCAGCCCCTCTCACACATTGTCTTGATTCATGTTTTACTCACACAGACGTTCTAGTGGACAGACGACCAAGTTGGATTGTCACGACAGAGACTGTCAAAATAAAACCACCAAGTCCCAGGAGAATCTGGACTCTGGACTGTTCTGATCGTCTCTACTGAGCATGTGCAGAACAACCACTTACTACAGGCGTGGTGTTTTGAAAAAGTTCCACCTTTCAATGAGTTGCGTTTCCAGCGGCTCCGAGCACCCCCTCATGTGACCGGGGTATTAATTAATTCCAATGCACGGGAGGACAGGGAGCAGCGGTGGCTCGAGAGGCTGGCTTGTGATCAGGAGGTCGCAGGTTCAATCCCCACAGTGAGCAGGTTACAACCCTGAGCAAAGACCCTTGACTTCCACTGATAGATCAATAAGGAAGGAAGGAATTTCCCCAAAGGATGAATACAGTCTAATGAGTTGACTTAGTTAGAAGAACTTGAATAAATCAAGCAAGAAGCTCTTGAATTATTGTACATCAGGAGCCACAAACTGACCAGCGTCACTAAAACAACGACAAGCAGCAGTTTTCCTGCCACAGAAATCCCCCGTCACTGGAGGAACTCGCCCGTCCATCGGTCTCTTCCTTCACCCCGAGGATCTGCTCATCTGTGATAAGAGGAGCGAAACAATTACTCTCAGCGTCACGGATAACACAATCAAAGTCCCACGAAGCTGCAGTGAAAGATCCCATCAGGATAGCCCGCCGTGTGCATCCATCCCCCGGAACCACAAAAATACACCGTGAATGTCCGGTAGCGTCACCACACTGTCATGTTCTTCCTTTCAGATTCTTAAAATAATCTGAACACACACAAACAAGCACATCCTTTCACTCCAGGTGTTTATAAACCTGTCAAAGCTCGTCACCAGCCGACAGCCGTGACCACGCCGGGCTTATCCTGCCCGGAAGAACACACGCGGGCCCAATCAGAGCGCCATTAATCCCCCATGAAACGTCTCGGCGGTCGACTGTCAGCGTGGCTGCTGTGAATAGAAACTCCACAGAGGGAGAAGCACCGGCAGGCAGACGCAGATTATCTGCATACAGGTGCAAACACCACAACGTTTGACCCGGTGGCGCCGCCGCCGCCGCCGCAGAGCGCCTAAAGGACAGATAACGAAACGGACGCGCCCGTCTGGAGAGACCGTTTAGTCGGAATCTATTTTCTCCCGCAAAGTTGATGTGAAAGAGGAGATCAAACGGCCCCGAATTAGAACGAGCGCCGAGTGAAAGGACATCATAAATATTGTATGCAGGATAATAGGCCATCAATCCGCTGCTAAAAACAAACACTGAACTCTACAAACATCCAGCCCAGAGAGCAACAATGTGGATTACATGGTGCACTTCTGACAGGTGCAGAGTCTTAACAGAGCAAACGTTGGACTCAGGTAACCCTCCACCTGTCTGGTTTAATATGAATGCTATCCAATACTGGAAAACATGCGTATAAACTGCTTCAAAGTTATTTTATCTATCAGTCTTTGAGCTGTTTATTACTATTATCTGCTTGTCTATTTTTAGATCCATTACTTCACTGAGTGTTCTCAGGCCCCGTTGACACCACGACCCTTTCAAGTGAAAAACATTTGTTATGTTTTGGGGTTCAGTTTACACGATGCTCAGGTAACACAGCGCCATCTCCTGGTCTGGCATGCCAACGGCATCTTTTTCAGCGTTTTTTGCAGTTTTTGTTTAAACGGACGTCGTTTTTCAAATCGTTCCTGCGCCGAAAGTGACTGACGATGCTGAAACAGGGCCTCAGACATTTCATTGTTTTAGCCATTTATTCCCACTTTGAAAACTTTAAGGATTTTATCATCACCTAAATTTAAACTTATTTAACCACCAATGTTATTTATCAATAATTGTCATCAGCATCTATTAAAATCGGTGTCATAAGGAGTCGATTCCCGCTGCATATCGGCGTACACACTGGTACAATCCAGTACAGCAAATACATAGAAGCAGACAATCACACGCACACCGCTACCCACGATAACGGAAAATGGAATTTTATTGAAAATGGCTCCCAATGTAGAACTTTTTGAAAACACTCGACTCGCCTCTGTGGAAACGGGAGAAAAAGTAATAAGTTTTGAAAACGCGCCGACTCCATGGAAATGGAGGAAAGAGAACCTTTCTGAGACGCTGCTGCTGCGCATGCACACGACGGCCGCGGTAAATAGTTCTATTATTTCAGGCAGAGTAAATGTGGTTCAACGCATAACCTGATGTATGGCTCAGGCTTTACAACGCTTAATAAGTACTCATATCTGTACTCCGTATTAAGAAGTAGGTCAAGTTAGTATTCATACTCGTCCTTTAAAAAGTGGTATCAGTGCATCCGTCTCTATTTAAAATTTGCTTTTCACTCAAATCTAAGTGGCTCCTTAACTTTATCCATCATTGTTCAAATAATGTTCTCATTTTGGTAAAACTTGCTGCACTAATCATTTAGTTTTTATTAAATTGGACTTTTTGTGCATGAAAAATAAGCTAGTCACATCCCCCCCCCCCTTATCTCTCTTTTCTTAATAAGCTGCAATATGCAAAGCACCAAGTTGGAAATCACGTATGAGATTAAAATCTTTACAATTACAGCTCTTCCTATAATAACTTTTCATTTTCCGTAAGTGACGTCACACTTCGCTCCGTTTGATATTTTTTTTACATACAAATTAAAAAAGAATCTTGTGATTGAACACCTATGCATATCGCAGGCTCGCTGCGTGTGTTTAACTCCCGGCGTTCCCAGCGTGATGGAGCCTCGCTCCAGCCTGAGTCGTCACAGTCGAAAGGAAAAACTAAATCTGTGGGTCTCAATTAGAGCCAGTGCGCCAACGGGCACAGTTTAACAGCACCGGATCACACCCACAGCTCATTCGCGACGACTGAACACCTTCTCCAGTCAATTCACATCAACTCCAAATATTTGAGGCAGGAAAGGGAAAAAAAAGAAGAAAAAAAATCAATATTTATACACACTGGGAAGTCTTGTGTGGGTTCTCCCTCGGTGTCAGAGCTGCTGGTGATGAATATGCTTTCATACTTCATCCCATGTTGACAGAGCCAGATGTGTTGGGAGTGAGAGCAGAGAGCAGACCCCCCCACCCCCACCCCCTTCACCCCCGCATCCGGAGTCTCATCCTCTAATGGTTTTACTGGAAAGACTCTATCGTGACACTTCCCTCATCCTCTTCTCTGTTGACTACATCCACGCAGCAGCAGCAGCAGCAGCAGCAGCAGCAGCAGCAGCAGCAGCAGCAGCAGGGTTGTGATGTGGGTCACAGACTTGGTAGAACAGCTGTGCCACTGCCTCCCCAGCCTGGATATCAAAGTACAGGAGGCGTCTCTCAGGTTGTCAAAGGAGAAATCTGAACAGAGACAGTCGAGAAAAACAACTGTAACCTAAAAATCTGCTTTTTTTCAGCCCATTTCCACTTGTGAAACATAAGACCACTGAAAAAAAGTTCCAGTGTGCCTGCAAAGAGACTTAAAATTTATTTATTATGACCAAACAAATATAGATGCATTTTTTGACCTGCACACAAAATTTATCGAATATTTTAATTGAGGGCCAATTAAAGGAACTCAAATGGGTTCTCTCTGCTTCACTGCTCTTGACAAAGTGCCTGTAAACACATTTACCCTTTGAGTAAGGACATGCTTCTCCGAAATGTTTTAATGAAGGCACGCATCCAGTGTCATTGTGGCTTGTAAAATGACAATCAGCCTGTCTTAATTGCGTCAAGGACCATTTATGAAAATCAATTATCATGAATCACGTTTGTGTTGCACGCTGATATTAAGTTTCATATGCTTGTAAAGTGGCTGTCAACACAATTAACCTGACTTAAACGAGCATCTTGGACGAAATAATGACAACGCACACATTTTTTGACATTTTTCCAATACGTAGCTACAGCTGCATAATCTGGGAACATATAAATATCAGCGACTGGTTTTGTTTAAATTCACAAGCTTCAGATGCACATGGAAAAGTGGCTGTCAACACATTCAACACAAACATTTGATTTCAGAATCGAGTCGGCACACATTTGATGACGTCTCCAAAACGCATCCAAAGATTTCTGAAGTTCACGGTCGAAATATTGGCTTTTCTTTTCCTCCACGGTTTCAAATGTGATTGCAAAGTGGCTGCCACTCCTAATTAAATCAAGTATCTTGGCCAAACCATTAAGTAGAGAGATTTTAGGACATTTTCAAAACATACAGTTGCGCAAAAAAATCCAACACGTCTATACAGCTTGCACACTTGCATCCAACATCATTACATAATTACAAGCAGGCGTCTCTATTTGCTAAAACCAATTAAGAACAGGTGTATCTGGTCCCAAACCCTGAGAACACAGGTTTTTACAACGCCTCCAAAACGCACAGCTGCCATCGAAGTACCATTAAACGAGGTACTCTGTCCAAAATATCAAGTGTGGCCCAAATGTCACTGTGTGCATGTGCTGTATTTGAAACACGAGCAAGTATGAATCAAGTGTCCCTGCATAATAACAGCTTATTCAAGTATAGGATGTTAAAAACATCAACAAAATGATGAAAAAATGCATCGGAGACTCGACAAGTTGACTTTCTAATATTAGATTCCAACCCTTTCCTTTAAATCAAACTAATCAGATTCCTGGTCTCCAAAACGCACAGATGCGCTTTTACCCAACTTTGCCTGGAAAGCTTCCACGCAAACATCCGGTGTCCTTGCCAAGCTTCCTCCACGCACGGAGCAGCATGTTTGGTCCAGATTCTCCAACACGCACACATCACACAATGTTCCCACATGTTTGCTTGCACACGTCAGATGTTCCAGCCAGTTCCAACATTCTGCAGGCCAAACTCAACGCATAGGCTTTGTTTTGTGGGGCACAAGCGCTTAGAATCAGATTGGAAATATGCTGCCAACGCATTTAGTCCGAATTGAACTGAGCAGAGCGTCTCCAAAACGCACAGATGCGCATTCACCCCGAAACGCTCCCATGCAGCCACTCAGCATCACTGCCGCGCTTTTCTCCACCAAGCAGCGCGTCTGAACCAAATCCCAACTTCTCTTCAGCCCAAATCTCTCCTACCTTTCCTCCTTTGGAGCATCTGCGATACGCATTTGTGGCTCCCGCGGTTTGATTCATGGTGAAAACTTCTGCAAAACAATAAAATAAGGCGATGAACGATATCAAAGTTGGGAGCCAAATGAGGGAAGTGATGAGCGTGTGGTTTACCTGCTGCAGTCGCTCCTCGTTATTTCCCAGAGATGTTTTTAACGAGATCTCCTGTTTGTCGTTCCAAACAAAGTGTCGATTTCCGTCACGAATTCAGACGTAAATCCGCGTAAAGTTTCCAAGAACATCAACTGGATACGCTGGCGTCCCCTTTAGAAATCCATTGACTCTGATTTGATGCGTTAATTCCGTTCTGTGCGCGCACTCAGTGGAATGTTTTAAATGCCAATCGGCTCACACTCCTGCAGCGCACACACTCGGTGTGTGTGGACGGATGAAGGAGCGCTGGTAATTGCGCAAGCGCATGTGATGTGACAGCTCGCCTGTGCAGGGCTGAAGAAGGAGCCTGTCAGCGCAGCTCGCCCACTCCAGAGCAGGAAGCAGCGGGGGGGGACTGCAGGGGACACCGAGCAGGCACCAGGGGAGAGGAACACCACGAGCAGGCACCAGGAGGAGGAGAGGAACACCACGAGCAGGCACCAGGAGGAGGAGAGGAACATCACGAGCAGGCACCAGGAGGAGGAGAGGAACATACAGCATGCAGACCTGGTCAATAACAACACACATCGTTTCCTATTCTCCCACAGTGCAGCCTGTCTGCTTAGAATATGAAATGTCACTACTTTTTAGTTAATAACACCAGCATGTTTACATTCCTGACTTCCTTCTTCAACTGTTTTTCTTTCAGGGGGAATACAATCAAACATTAAAAAACACTTGTACTAAATGGGAAAATTATCATAAACAAATAAATAAATAACCCCTCAAGTAATGGAAATATATATACACACACACACACATTTATTATATGAAATTTCCCCACTTTTAAGTCAGTTAAAACATGAACTAATTTATCTATTTATTTATTAAAAACGTTATTTCAACACGAAAAACAGCTGTTACTTCGAATAAAATAATAAAGATTTGAAAAATAAACATATTACTATGAGCAACAGCAACATAATAAAATAATAATAATAATAATAATAAGTATTATTATTATTATTATGCTCATAGTAATATGTTTATTTTATTATTTTATTATTATTATAAAATATAATAAATAATATAATATAATATAATAAAACAAGCAAATAAATATCCCGCCAACGAAGGGGAAAAACTAATAAAATAAATATATGCGAGCCTGTGTCATCATGGCATTTTCCTACTTTTGAGTCAGTTAACAACATGAGCATGTTTGATTTTATGAAACTATTCAAGCTATTCCTTCATTAATGCATCCTTATATTGGTACAAACAAGAGTCAAAAAACAGTTGGACTAAATAGGAAAAAAAATAAAAGCACTACTTAATTTATTTATTTATTTATTTTAACAAACCTTATTGATTTCTTTCAAACAGACACAAACACAAAAAGAAAATAATGCTAAATAAATTAAATAAATAAATCTCAAAAACATTGCTAATAATAACTGCTGTTTGCAGGAATTCAGTCTTTCAATCAGACTTTACTGCTCGGCAGGAGCCACTCATGAGGTGAGAGCCGAGAACTTAAAATGCATTTATTTTATATGTTTTGTCGAGTTTGCTGATGAAGAAACCTTCAGGAAAATAATTACACAAAAGGGGGGAAATAAGTGTAAGGATGGAGGGTTTATCTCACCCATAATTACACCGAATATACAAAACGTATATACTCCCAGACAGAAAGACATGTACTGGGCTACAGGAAGTTCAACATTCCTCTGAAGAGTAGGAACAACTTTGAATGAGATAAAAACTAGAGTACAACCTCAAATAAGACGTTTTATTAATGGGACATTAAATACATCTTATAGAATTGTCTTCCTTTCCCCTTTAATAAATGTCATGTAACGTCTGCAGGTTCTTTGAACGTCCTTCATTTGGGAGCGGTTAGATTCCACCTCCGGCTGACCTCCATCAGATTCTCATAACGTGACATGACACCGACGAGTGAATGTGACAAATCATTTGTGACTATTACAGTCATCATCTCAACACGAGGAAGTGGATTTGTTTGGTTTCAATTATGGCCTAATGAATGGATGTTAGGAGGGCAAGTTTCCACTGAGGATGTGGCAATTAGCCGGCCGGAGCTGTGACAGCGCCGCCATCACTCACTTCCACAAGGTTTGGAATCCACCAGATCTTTTTTCACAAACTGAAATGCTTCTCAAACAAATGGGCTTCATGAAACTTCGGCTGGGGAAGTTATCATTTAAACCCGCCTACGTTTGACGGATGTGGATCGATCGTCGTAAAGCATGTGATTATTTATGGTTTTTAACTTCATGGCTCCATTCAGCTGCAGGCCGAGCCGTACGGTCTGCCTTTCTTCACTTCATCACCCATCGATCAGCCGGCGGTGTCGGGACGTCAGTTTGAAAATGTAAATCCACGAGGTAAAGCCTTACATGAAACATGGAGGATGGAGTACCAGGGCAGTGAATAAAAAGAAAAATGGCAGCTGGGTGAGAGACTCCATAGTTGTGACACAACGGCAAACAGTTTAGGAACATTGACTGGTTCAGCCCACTGCATGCTGGGTAAACTGCCCAAGTCCCTGTGAAAAGTTAAATAAATAAATAAATAAATAAATAAATAAATAAATAAATAAATAAATAAATAAATAAATAAATACTGTCCAGAAGTCAAACACAAACATGTTGCTAACTGTTGTTAACCAACTAAAAAGTCTTATTATTATTATAATTATTATTATTATTATTATTATTAATTTCTACATCTCTATTATTTTGCCATTTAGTACAGTGTGTTTTATGTTTGCTTGCATCTCTGTGAAAAAAAAAAAAAGATAAACTGCTTTATGTAATTGACATTTCCCATTGTGTTCATTTATTATTATTAAACAAAATTAGTTTGTTTTATTATTGTATCGTCTTTGATGACGTCACAAAAACCAAAAGAGACACAAAAAACTTTAGATTTTCACCTTTAAACTCTCCTGCATTATGAACAGTTCCAGCATTGAGATTTTAGTTTGTGTAACATTATTACGCTACGTCATTTTATCCTTTAAATAAATGAAAAGCTCCACCTCAACAAAAACAGGCCATGGTGGTGTTTGTGTGCGAGCACAGTGCATGCACATTGTGCGGAAGTTTCATTTAGTTCCAGGCTTTGTCCACGCTGTCATCACCGCTCTCCTCTAACCCGCAGGCTCGTGTTGCACGACGCCGCGGTCGGATATTGGGACGATGTGGACTTTCACCGTCTCGCTCAAGGACTCTTCGGTGGGATAAGTGACTGGACACAGACAGGCCTTGGTCACACTCCTTCAGTTCCTGCACATCTGTCCCAGCTCTTTAAATCAGCCTGTTGACAGAATCTATCAGCAGAGCATTCGTCAGCGCGGAGGTCCGGCTGTCGGTGTGCTCACTCTGCTGACCCGCGCTGACAGGGAAGGACATCTGAGACGGATGCTGCACACACACTGCAGTCCGGCTGTCACTACCGGGGTTAACGCTGACCTATGGGTGTGGGGGGGGGGGTCCCATGCAGCGTTCATTCATTTCATTCGTTGTCCCGCCAGACACAACCTCAAACGTTAACTCGGTGAGAATGAATGAATTTGTTTAGGAGACTTTTGCTGTATTTAACTGCTTGTTTACACTCCATTTGGCACAAATGCTGACTTACAGTAGTTTGTCTGCTCACTGTTCCTCCTCACCACAGTGAATGCAAAAACCTCCATTACGGCCTTATTGATCGTCGAGCTCAGGATGCTTCTCAGATCTCACTGTGAAATCAGGAGGTGCGGCCCGAGGCCATCGCATTTCATTAAGAGCCAATCTGTTCGCAGACACTTGCGTGCCTCCGAGTGAATTTCCACCGCATGGTCTTTGCGATGGACTCAGAATTAACCTCATGGAATAGATGGATGTGCAAAAACTGCAAATGCGATGTATAACGAAGGCTGACAGGCCAACCAAAGAGGGATGTGAAAAGAACAGAGCTGTGCTCACAGGTTAATGGTCATATTCATGAACAATGCCAGAGCTCTTTAGGAACCTAGAGGCTGGAAACTTTAATCTGCAGTGCTCTCGTAAGTAGAAAGGAACAATGCAAATAATAATTGTGTAGTTTATTCAAAGGACAGACTTAATTACCACTCTGGACCTGCGTAGGTCTTCATCTAAGTTTAAAAATATCTTCTGGCATTTTGGGGATAATTGTCAGCACCGTTGTGGAGATCATCAGCATTCAGAGATGTGCTGAGGCGTTTTTAATGATGTTGCTTTTAAAACAAAGTCAGAGAAGCGGTCAACGTTTAAAGTGAGGCAAATGAGCATACAGGAACTAAAGGGAACGAGCAAAGAGGAGAAGGTTCACCTCTTTACTGAAGTCTTCGAGTCGGAATCTGTGATCTTTACCTGTCCAACGTGACACACAAGCAAAGATGCAGACGTCTCTACAGCCAATTGATAAAGACACAGCAGGACTCACAAACACAATCATCTACACTGGTGAGACACTCTTAAGGTCGTTTCCAGTCCTAAAACGCAACAACACATCCGAATTCTCCATCCACCTCTTTCCGCATTTTGCTATAAAAGTAATGATACAGAACGATAATGCATATTGAAATCGCCATCATCACCGCTATACATGGAGGCTGACATAACGCATGATGTGATGTACAAACATTTGTGAAATCTGACTCACGCTACAGCCTGCTCTCAAATAGAAACTGGTAAAAGGAAGTATGCAATAGATAGGATAGTATAGAAAAGCTAAAAACTGCACAGTGTAACATACTGTAAACATTTCAAAAGGCTTCAAATCACAGGCTGCAGCATGGTGTCAACTTACAAAGGCTAAAATCCAACATAATTTCTCACTATAAAGTCAGGATTGATAGAAGTGCACGTACTATAGGTGTGTTTACACACTGAAATCGTTGCAGCATCTATGGACATAGAAAACAAGCCTGATACCAACACAGATTCATGTACTTACAGGAATCCAGAATAAGTTCATGAAGGAAGCGAGAGGCCACTGGATGTCCATCTTCAGTTGCAGGAAAACACAATGAGAAAAGATCATAATTTGTATCTGCCAGTAGTTACCAATCTTTGTTGAGAACATATGCACAGAATAAAGATATTCCTCCTCCTTCATCAACGTCTTCTGGACGCTGATGTTTCTTGATTGACATCCAGATACCATGTGTAAAATGTAATTCCGCCTCCATTGTTGATCCCTTTATGAAAATTCACCTCATATTTACAGGATTTTAATTGATTTTTAATCATTGGATGAGGTTAGGGCGCACGGTTGTGACTAAACATGCTTCCAATTCACTGTTAATGTGCAGCGACGTGTTGCTTTCCAATGGAGGGACTCATGAGAGCCACTTCAAGAAACACTTCAACATTTCCAGACTTAATTCCACTCGCGTCTTAAATAAATAGAATGATAGCTTTTATCTTAACAGCGATAGTTTAGATCAAAGGTGTCAAACAAAAGCAGGCTGTGCATCGAGTAAACATTATATCGAGAACAATAAAGCGAATGGTTCAATGAAAACCACAGATATTCATTAAATACTGTAAAGGCGTGCATTTTTGACAAAAACATTTTAATGAAATGAAAACATTAGGAAACAGACTACAGAATCACAGCACGCATTTTTAAATCACGTCTAGGCCGCCATATGTTTTGAACAAAGTTTGTAGAATGTGCCTTTGCACGATGGAAAAGGACCCATTTTGAAGCTGTTGCCACCAATAGTAACATCACACTGATATCTAATGGTGCTGTGTGTGACGCGAAACGGGTTTAACATCCCGTCTTAATCCCGTCTTTCTTTTCAGAAAAGTTTTGCATTTACACAGAAATGTTTTCAAAATGATGTCCATTTAGACGGAAATGCTGAAAACGATGCAGTTAGCACGCCAGGCCGCAAGTTGTTTTTGTAATGAAACCACACATGTACCGAGAACAATACGCATTAAACATTAACAATGGGAGACATTCTGGTGGACAGGCGACCAAGTTGGATTGTTATTATGGTGACTGTCAAAATAAAACTACCACGTCCCAGGAGGATATGGACTCGGGGTCATGACACTCTGGAGGAAAACGTTATCATTGTCGATTTACTCGCACATGTGCAGAAGAGCTATATACTATGGCCGTGGTGTGCATGTGCAGGAGCAGTGTTACTGAGAAGGTGTGTTTTCAAAACGTTGCATTTTCAAAAAGTTGCATTGTCAGTGTCTCTGACCATCATTATCATGTAAACGGCCCCCAAAATGCCACGAAAGTTTTACGTTATCACTTGAAGACGTGTAAACGGGGGCTTCGATGTTACCTTGGCTGTTAGCCGCGTGGCTGTTAGCCGCGTGGCTGTTAGCCGCGTGGCTGTTAGCCGCGTGGCTGTTAGCCGCGTGGCTGTTAGCCGCGTGGCTGTTAGCCGCGTGGCTGTTAGCCGCGTGGCTCCTTGGCAGATACGTGCTCTGAAGCTGTTTTTAAGGCAGAGTTAAAAAAGAATTCTAGACGTAGGTATAAAGAAGAAACGTTGCGTCGGTTGTAAAGTGTCTAATCTGGAACAATGGGGGTAAAGTGGGATTATTTGTCAATCTAAATCCAACTCCTCCTGAAATGAATAAAAAAGACACGCCGATCGAACCGGAGACGCAGCGTTGGACGGTAACTCTTCCAGAGCAGCGCGTGGAAACACAAGGCCAAGCAGGAGTGAAGTTGTTTACTTCCAGGAAAGTTTTCGACATCAGGGCCGAAGATCTGTCTTGATTTAATAAAGCGGGCAGGTGGTCGGTGGTTTTCTCCTTCCTGCATCAACATGGCGCAGATTAGCTTGATTCGCTAACCTTTTGATATGCAAGCCCTCAGAGATTTCTGTGCGCTCCTCATCCCTCCCGTACATTGAGAATGTTAATGTGGGCGCTGCCTTCTGTGTTGCTGTAACCAGATAATGGACTTATGCATAATAATGTTCTGCGGGGATAATCTTATTTTGGAGGCTGCTCTTTCTTTCCTGATAGCATCCAAATGTTATTAAAGACGCTTCGGCTGCTTCTCCAAACTTTGTGCAATAATGGTTTCTGCAGATGCTTTTGAAGTTGAACATCAAATAAGGTTGATTTGAATAGATTTAGATGTGATGAGGTGGCATTTTGAGGCAAAGCGAGGCAGTTTAGATTATTTTTGTATGGTTTTTTTTTTTCTTTCAGGCTATTGTTATGCCCGTATTCTCAGATAAAACCAGAATTTCTATGGTGACTTTGCGATCAGTCTGTTCTAATCTTAAACGATTCAACTGCTCCTTTGTTGTTGTTTTGTTGCCATGAAATTCCATTCTGGGAGATCTTGTCTTTTTAAATTTGTTAATTTCAGATTTAAATATTTACCAACCGTGACAAAGAGCTCCACAAACAAAATATTTGGTTTATTGAATTAGTTTTATTTATATAGCACTAAATACAACGCAGTAATCTCAAGGTACTTTTACAGAGAAAAAACAATAATTCTATATGAGTAAGCCTTGGAGATGTTGAACAAGAAAAACTCCCTTTTAATAGGAAGTCCTGCAGAACCAGACTCAGAGCAACATAAACCGAGATGGAGGTAGGAATTCCTCACCATCCCCTCCCCCGTCTCGGTTTATGTCGTCTCTCTGCCAGAAAATTGAAAGACAGTTTTCTATTGTCAAGTTGAGCTGATTATTTTTCATCCAGAAGAGCCGTCAGCACAGATGAAGCAGGAACTCCACAGTAGGTGACTGTACACACACACACACACACACACACACACACACACACACACACACACACACACACACACACACATCACCGGAGAAAATAATGAAATATATCTAAAATAGAAAATAGCAGGTGTTTGCTGCAGAATGTGCTAAATCCGAACCCAACAAACTCATGAAACACCTCCATCGGCTCGATTCTACACTTTATGGGCCAAAACATGAGCAGTGGTCCTTCCTGTGTTCCTCACTGTGAGTCCAGCGAGTGTAAGCAGATGGCTGGTGAGCCGCTACACCTGCAAACTGTTGGGAAACCATTAAAAAAATAAGTATAACACCTTATTTAGAAAACCAAGATCTTACAAAAACACACTATGCATCCAACTGATTTTAACATTTTCACTTAACCAAACAGGTTTTCACCGCAAGGTTGGTCAACCTAAATCTCCATGATAGAATGAGGAGTCAATTCAGGAACTCCTTAAGAGAAATTACCATATGGCTGGTGTTCCTTGTTTGTTTCATCTTCGTGTTTCTTAAGTCTAGATTGCATCGTGTCCATGGTTTAGTTCTGCATCTTTTAGGTATTTATATTGATGTCTTTTGTTGCGTCTTGTGACTCCACCCTTCCCACCTGTGTCTGATCAGCCCTGTTTCCCGATGTGTATTCAAGCCCTCAGTCTTGGGGTCCGTTTACACGTCGAGAAAAAGAAACGGTGATATTTCAGTGCGTTTGGGCCTTTTGTTTACACGTAAACAAAGCAACAAGTCACCAAAAGCGAAAGTCTTTCCGTTCATGTAGACACTCGGGGGGGGGGCAGAGTTTAACGTCCCAGAATGCAACGGGAAGCGTCATCAGCATCGTGTGTGTGTCCTGCAGTTACAGTTTGTCTACTGTGATGCTGTTAAAGAAGGGCTTGTTTTTATGTGTGCAAACGCTCTTGGCTTGTTTGCATTTAAAATCACAAATTCTGTATTAAATCAACAGAGATCAACAGTTTTACGTCAGCTTTTTCTCCCAACATCACTAAGGGTTGCCCGTCGTTGCCGCAGGTTTTGATCCGACCTGGCCGAACTGCTCGCTGGTCGCTGTAGATGCAGTAGTTCTAGAGTATTTTAAACTAGCAGAGTCTACAGCAGGGTTTCTTGACGTTTTGATAGCTGAGGGCCACTTTAGGAACCAGACATTGGACTGAGGGCCACCAAAGCAAAAAACAAAAACTGACAGAAAAAAATCCCATTTGTAATCATTTTAACGACCAGGTTGCATCTCTACGATGTACATTTATTGGTCTGTATTCAGTAATGTGCAATAAATACATTTTAACTGATAAATGAGGCTAAACCTGGCAAAACGTAGAGAAACACTGTGACCAACCAAAAAAATCAGAAAAGGGCTTTTATGCCCTCTACAGTCAGATTTGGGTTATAACAGTCCAGTGTGCAGTCCATCCAGGAATATATGTAAAACCTATATAGAGCAGTCAGTGTCAGAGTCTGTCCACACAAGAGCACCCTAAGATGTAAACGCACCGGTTTTGGTTGATTATCTACATGGCGGCGTGATAGAAGCCTGACATTTTTTTTTAACATGGAACCCAACTTTGAGCTTTGAGGTGTGGACGGACAAGGCGCACATCTGCGGAAAACGATGATGTCACAGCGCCCCTAAAGGCCACACCTGTGATTACGGCTTATCCCTGAACCTCGCCTAAATTAAGACCAACAACTGTAATTCACTGACGGCCGCCAGAACTGTTGCTGCAGGTTGTGGGTCTACAGTGACGAGCCACTCACTATTAATTCAAAGGCTTCTTTACCCAAGACTTTATAAATTCACCCAAAAAATTTAATATACAACATTTAGTTGTAAGGTAAGTATGAAATTGACCAAAATTGCACATATTTAATGTTATAACAGCTTCAAATTTATGATAAATCTCCCAACGGATTTATCTTGTTGACACATCTCAGCAATTCTATCCAACGACGTAATGTATTAAATACAACGAAGTTGGCGAAAACATATCCCCAATGCGTCCATTATTACTTGTAGTGGGGCCCACTGTGATTAAATATGGTGTCACGATTTTTCATATTCTGCCAGTATTTGAATTAAAAGCATCAATCATGCGCACTGGAGCACTAACTGGGAGCAGGAGATGTCTTTTTAATGCAAATTGGGCAAAACACAGCAGCATCATGAGAATGTTGCACCTTTTTCAGTGCTTAAGAATTACCTCTTCATGCCTTTATAATTGCCACCCAGTCATTATTGTTTCCTGATGAAGGTTTTGTACAATAATGATGAAAAATAAAGCAATTAAATTAGCAGTGATAACAAATAAGTATTGAAAGGAGGTTAGTTTACTCCGAGAGACTCTTGGCGTGATTCGATAAAAACAAGATAAAACTTCTTTTAAAGTCGCAAATTAAAAACAACCTCCTCACCGGGAGGAAATAAAAAACATATTGGAGCCAATTTAAATAGGTCAACAGCATTAATTAAAGATCAACTGAGACTGGTTGCGGGGAAGTTGTAGAAGTTTTTGACTTTGAAATGAGCGCGGAGGCGAGGAAAGGTCGTGTGGTAGATTTAGGGATTAGAGCAGCTGCTGGGCGAGTCCCGCTCTACATCTGCTGCCTGCGAACGCACCTCTGTGACGCACGGCGTGCAGATTAATCCTGGACCGCTCTCTGGATGGAAGGGTTTATGTGCTACTTCATGTCTGGGACGAGGCGGACTGGAGCTCACCCAAAGTTTCAGACATTTTTAGCAACCTAATTATAACTATTTCTTTTTAACTCCTTATAAGGAAAGAGGTATGTAAGAACTAATAACATAATACTGCCAATAATGTCAGGAAGTTGTAAAACCTTTCTTACAAATATGACTGAGTGTTGCAGAGGATGTAACCTCGGTGAATGAATATGACGACTATCCCATCCACTATACACGTTTGTTTAAAAATCAAATGCACAAGAAAGTCTTTATTTCAAAGAAATCCAACCCTGCTGATGTATTATTACATTATTATGTACATTTATTACATAAAAACATTTTTTTTTTGTATTTTTTGGCACATAAATATATGAAATGCCATTTTTATTTACACGTTTTGGGGCTTCAGTTAAATTTGATCTGGTTGAATGTGACAAAAATGGCTCTTTTGGTCAGAGAGGTAGCAGACCCGAGGCCTCGAGGGTCGAGAAGCCGACGGGGTCAGAAATGTGCAGGTTGGAATACTTGGCTCCCCGATTCAGAAGAGTATTAGGGCCACTGAGAAAAAACTTCTGAGGTTGAAAAAAAGCAAACAGGGACCTCTGACCGTGCTGCTCCCGGGTAGTCATGGCAGCTGAAGACGTATTTAGGGTTAATTATGAATAGCAGATAAGTAATTTCCTCAAGGGGTTTAATAAAGTCTAGATACTTTGACGAAGACACAGTGACACACACACACACACACACACACACACACACACACACACACACACACACACACACACACACACACACACACACACACACACACACACACACACACCAGGTGGAAGCAGTTAAGACTCAAGAGGAGACCTTGAGGGCGAAGTAACAAGACACAAGATGAAGACATAGTGAGGCAAAAGAAAACCCAAAACTAGGGTCTGTGATAGCTCTATTTAGTGTGTGTTTCTTTTGTGTGTGTGTGTTTCTTTCATGCATAACACACTGTACTGTGGCCCATTAGCATTCACGATTCTATAGGCAATGTGCCATGATGGAAAAAGCCGATTTTGGAGAACTAGAAATGGTGAAATATATATAATTGTGGTCCCTTTTATGCCACTTTGCAAGTTATTTGTTTATATATTTGTCTCTTTTAATAATAGTATAAGTATAGAAATACACCTCAACAACAATTTAGGGTAAAAATCTTAATTTATTTATTGGGAGTGCTCTACCAGAGGTTAAGTAGTGAATTCACTGTGTTATAATGATCACACTGAAACTGAAGATTAGCCAAATCCTCATTAGGTTACCCACTGTGAGTGGGAAATTGCATTGGTGTTTCAATGTGTTCGTCTTTTGTATAATCAGCTTTTTCTTTTTTTTCTTTTCGGGTGAAAGCGTGCACGACGCAGTCGCTCTTCACGAGTGCGCAATGAAACAAGTATTACACGGCACATTATGAAACACCTACAGTGTTCAGCTCATATGCATTCCTCTCGTAAACAAGCGCTAATTAAAAAAAAATCAAATGCCTCCCGATGGGTTTATCTTACAGTCACCGGCAATAAAAAAATAATCTATCTCATCCCCGATGTGTGAAACGTGTCGCGACCAAACGAAGTCAACGCATACGACTCGTGAGATTGGGCATACAATCTGACCGAGAAATCCTCCATCTTTGATTAATACAGTGTCATAGATGAAGAACTGTAATCTCTGCCAGCATCAGATTGTCACCAGTGATTATAAATGGCTGGAGAATATAAAGCCAAAGCCCCTCCACGATAACTTATGGAAATGAGCGGCGTGATCTTGTTTTGATTGCAGCCTCAGCATGCTCGAACAGACAACCCGGAAAAAAACCCAACATAATGCAATATCCATCTGTTTTCCAGTAATTACATATCCAATACAAATACTACCTAATAGGGAGGAGAGTTTCTTTCCTCTTTGTTTCATTTGTGGCTTAAAAATCCAACGTAAATGGATTGAGCTTAGATTACCATCTCAAATCGTGCTTTTGGATATTCAGAAGTAATTTGTTTTGTTTTGACTAGAATCAAATGTCTAAATCAATCAATCACATATTTATGGTGTGGAAGGGCCCTGTTCTACCTGTTGGAGCAAGATGCAGGGAATAAATGCGCTGCAGGACTTATGATCAATGCAGTGGAGAAAAGGCAACAGGAGGCGTTTTCAAGTGAAAACAGAAAACTTTAGTTGTATTTTTGGGTGTTTGTTTAATGACAACAGCGCTCAGAACCTTCCGCCTTCGTGGAAACTGAGAAAAACATGAAGAAGGCCCATGCACGCTCAGAGAGAAGACGCAGAAAGGAACCCAGGACCCAAGTCTTTTTTCACAAAATGTCGTGTAAATGGTTCTTTAATCGAGGGATGTCTTTCAAAAAGCTTGTTTAATCTCTAAAGACCATATTTCTGCTTCTCGGACTGAATGTGTTCTTTCAAATCTGTGTTCCGTCACTCACCCTGTCAGGAACTAACGATGTATCTTCGCTACTTCTTAAAGAAGTAACTTGTAACTGTGGTCAAGTCCTAATTGTCAAAACCTTGTAAAACACTGGTGGTGATGATCTGCAGCCACAGCTTTAACAGGAGCAGACAGAAAGTGCAGCCTGGGCTGTGTTCAGTCGGTGGCTGTCGGAGCTCAGCCTTTTGAAAAGAGTAATAAGCGATAAAAGATTAATGTAAAGTGTCATATCCTTTCATCCATCTCCTTCACTGCGTGATTCACGTCAGGGTCTTGGGAGGCTGGAGTCGATCCAGCTGACTGTGGGTGAATACGCCGTACAGTCACCGATTCTCTTCAAACACACGTTTGTGGATGTTTCCAGGGGGGAAAAACACGAGCACCCGCGGAGACTCAAACCAGTGAGTTTCTCATCGGAACAATTAGTACGAACCACTAAGTCACAATATTGCCCTGGACACAAATCTCTCTCATTCAATTTAAAACATGAAATATTAAAATTAGATATAAAAGCAAAACGGAATCCCACCTGGTAGAGTTGAGTGCACCTAATTTGGTGGTAATAAAATAAAAATCTTTTAATAATGATGTAATTGACTATTAATAATTGGCTAGGTTATTGCAAATGAGGATGATACCCAGCAGGTTGTAAAGAAAATGTAAATCCAATAAATCATTATCGCATGCTATGATGTCACAACTGAGTTAATTGTTTTCTAACCCAAAACGTATTTATTTACATTAACTTTCAACATGTAGTAATTTTGTATGATTAAATAAAATACTAGATTTCATAAATTCTCTTAGTAATTCCATGTGTTTGTAATTTTATGAATTTTTATGTCGTACAACCTTATTTGTCCCGAAGTCACACCTGGTAGTTTGTCGTCTGTCCACACTAATGTCCGTGTGCTCCCATTGTGAAAGTTTATAATGTATATAATGTGTGTGTGTGTGTGTGTGTGTGTGGTTTCATTACAGAAACAGCCAACAGTGGTGGCAGTACATGCTAACTACATAGTTTTCAGTATTTCTCCCATTTCTGTGTAAACAGACATCATCTTCAGTTACCATGGAAACGTGAAACTTTCTCTGAAAACAAAAATCTAAAAAATTATGCATTTTCACTTGAGTCGTCGTCATGGAAACGGGGCCTTAAAGACGCTCTGTGTTGATATCCTTTACTTGGCTTGAGGTTTTATCAATTCGTTTACTACAACAGGGTCATATTTTTTCTGCCGTTACGAAAACAATAGGAATTGATCTTCATTCATCAAGCGTGGTATCCTGTTGTGGCAGAATCAGATCAAACACGGCAGTTTGGCTGCTGTGACGATAATTTGAAGGTCCCACAGTTCAAATAAACAGCAGATCCAATTTTGCTGGAGTGGTTCCTCCACCGCTGGCGGCGACGCGGCCCCTCAGACGAGCTGCGGCGTTAAACGCGAGCGGGAGATAACAGATCGTGTCTTCTGTTATCTACTGAGCGCATCTCGCCGCCGCTCCGCGAGCATGAAAGTGAGGCTGATAAAGTGCGAAGGTGGCGTTGTTAACAGGAATGCTAACAACTCCATCTCGTTTCGGAGCCGCGTCGCGTCGCGCCGCTGTCATTATCGCTCCACGCTCGCCTCCAGATGCAGATTCACAAATTTCCCCTCGAATGTGCTGAGAGTCATAATTTGCCTTTCCAGTCCATGACACGCCGATATCAGCGCCATCAATCTGCCCCGTTCCTGCGGAGGGTTACTTATTACTTCAGATCAGTCAGCCTTTTCATTTCCATTGATGGGACATCTCGTGAATTGTCAGCACACACATGGGTACATTATTGGAGGTACCCACCTTCACACTTGAGCGGGATGACATTAGGATTGATGGGCTGCATTTATCTAAAAGAATTTGAATATTTTATTGTAACACACGCAGTGCTCTTGGGGCTAACATCGCTAAAAAACCTCATATTTATACATATTAGCTGGTATTTCATAAAAATGTCAAGGAAATGCTCACAAGCAAGTCTGGTTACTCGACTCTGCTTAAAGTCAGTTACTTGCAAGCTCAAATGTCGCTTCAGAAATACTCAACCCTACTATTATAATCGTGCTAATTTTACTTAGCATTCTAGTTGTTTGTTGTTTACGACACAAACAAGCTGGCAATTTGTTCAGGGAGCTTAAGGCCCTGTCCACACCACATGTAAACGCATCACTTTTGGCCGATCATCCACACGGCGCTGCGTTTTAGGAGCATCAGCATATTCGCAGGCAACTTGCCACTTTTACATCCGCCTATAAATCACAGGCTGTATAATGGGGGTCGGATTATAAATGCAAAACCGAAGAGTGTGGGGAGGTCTGAGGCTTAAAAAATGTGAACCGGGTTTAAATGTTCACGTCAGTCTTCCGTGGCATCCACCACTGATAAATCCCTCACACACACACATACAGCATAATGTAAGCTGCACTGTAATTTATAATAAAAACTGAGGTGGAAGCTTTAAAATACTGTATTGATCTGCTCCGTCTGCAGACAGGACGATTGAATTATTTCTAATATAATGGGTAAAGCGTTTACTTAACAGCCTGTTGGCTCACACTTTAGGTCTAAAACTAAAAGTTCATGCAGGCTTATCTACTTCCACTCTTTCTTTTTAGCCCTGCCAGGAAGCGCTGCAATGCATCTTGCAGGAATAATAGAACTTTCTGTTTTATCAGGCCACTCAGAACCTGATATACGCTTCTTATGGAAGAGCCATAAAATCGGTATTAAGATCTTCATGTGGGCTATGTGTGTTTACAAGAATTCACTGAGAGCTAATCCAGATTGTGTAGCTTTCCTTTCTGAAGGGGCGGTTATTTTCTCATATTTTGACAATTTTGTTGGTTTTAGCCATTTCCTCTTATTATTTATTTATTAAAAGAATTGTGGCACGTTTAGCCATGTTAGCCACTCAATTATCAATTTCGACTATTTGACTTTTTAGGCCTCGTTTACACAACAATGTTTTCAAGTGTAAACAGAAAACTATTGTTGCGTTTTGAGTGTGCGTTAACACAACGGTGCTCCCAAAGAGGAACTTTCTGAAAACACTCCAACCGGGTCTCCATGGAAACGGGGTAAAACACACCTTTTATGAAACGCTGCTACTGCACCAGCACATAGTTGAATGTTTATAGTGTATTGTTCTCTGTGCGTGCGTGTGTGTGTGTGTGTGTGTGTGTGTGTGTGTGTGTGTGTGTGTGTGTGTGTGTGTGTGTGTGTGTGTGTGTGTGTGTGTGTGTGTGTGTGTGTGTGTGTGTGTGTGTGTGTGTGTGTGTGTGTGTGTGTGTGTGTGTGTGTGTGTGTGGATTCATTCCAAACACAATCAACAGCACCATCTTGTGGCCTGGCATGCTAACTGCATTGTTCTCAGTTCTTCTACTGTTTCCATGGAAACGGAGATCGTTCTCAAAATGTTGTCGCGTAAACGTGAAATCTTTCTGAAACAAAAACAGAGAAATGAATCGTTTTCACTCGAAACGTTGCAGTGTACACAGGCTCTTAGTTTTTTTTTTTTATTAATTCATGTCATTGGTTATGTTTTTCTCTGTTTCCGGTGATTTTACCAAATTAGGCTCTTTTTTATTTAGCAGTTTTAGTGGTTTTAACCTGTTTATTTGCTGTATCAGCCGCTTTAGACATTTTTATTCTAATTATTTCTTTCGTGTTTCTATCAATTTTAGCTTTTTTAACTATTTTACTTTTTAGTAAATTTTTTTAGACAATGTTTTGGGAAATCTGGTAGCTGGCCGCAGGTTTCTGGTAGTTAAAAAAAATATATAAATCTGAAAATGTATTAATAAAAATATGGTAAAACATTTATTTCCATATTTTTTAAAAGCTTCACTGGGCCACTGCGTCTGAGCTGCACGGTGCAGACGAATCTGGGATAGGAACAGCTGGTTGAAGGTTTAAAATTGTCCTCACAGAGCAGCGAAAAACCAGCAACTTGTCTGACGGCGCAATACAAAACGTGAAGCGAGATCTCAAGGAAAATTCTGCAATTAAAATCCCCTCCTCTTTAGCTGGAAACACACGGCGTTACGCTGACATTTCAGTCTGAGTGATGGCCCGACGGAGACGGGAGCGCGGCTGGTTCGTGTGCCTGCGGTTTGCTTTGCACTTCAGTTTTACTTTAACTAAGACACTGTTACCAGCTGAGATGTCAGGCTTCCTCTCTTTCTGCTTCATCAGTATTTTTTTCCAGCCAGCAGACGTGGGAAAAAAAGGGAGTACAAGGGGTTTTTACACATATCTTTTCTTTTTCTGGCACCTTCCCGTTCAGAGTTGCCAGAGTATATATCATCTTCTTCCAATCCCCTCCGCCTCCCGTATCATCCTCCTTCACACAACTCGCTTGCACGTCTTTCCTCACCACATCCTCGAACCACTTTAGTGGGTTTCCTCCTCTCGCCTCGCAGCTTTTTCCTCCACAACAATCATCTCTCTTTAATACAAGATCGAACCGTCTCACTTTCCCACCAAACTGTTGTTCCCAACCAAAATGAGCTCCAGTCATTTCTCATTCTTTTCCTTCCGCTAACTATCAGTGGAAATCTCCACAGTACTGTATAATACCGCCAGTCAACTTCATGACACCCATAGTGCAACGAAAGTTTTCATTTTCAGTCGGAAATGTTGTTTAAACTGGCCTTGACCTCATTACCCCTCATTACCACTTCAACCTCACAGATCAGAGCGACTCTTGACTCCATTCAGTCAGTCCTGCCGGTGCTCTCTTCTTCAAACCTACCATGTGTAAATAAAACGTGCTGCAAATTGGCTCAGGTTTTAGAGAGCATCGATATTACTATTAATGTGGTGGGAGGCCTTTCCTCAGCCGGCCCCCTACAACTTGTATATGATGCTTTCATTACAAGATATTGCACTTCAAAATAGTGCTCTTGTCCTGAAAAACATGTTCGACATTGTGTATTAGAATTACTATTGAAGCAACGCATCATCAGTCGGGTAAAACTAACCTGTCTCCCGATGGTCGAACCCAGCTCACATTCCCTATTTCTGTATCAGACTTCAATTTGCTTCTCCAAGCACGCTATGGGTACATACATGTACTGATGTAAGTACAAGTACTCCTATCGTTATTTGGTAAAAAGTGCTATAGGGGCATCATCACTAACACAAGCTTTTGTGGAGAGAATGAAAAAGACATCCCGACCTGAAATAAGTTGGAACGTCAACATGAATAGAAGCATTTACCTTAAGGTTAACCTTCCCTTAAAAGTACTTGGAGTACTTAAAACAACGCCCCGAGAGGTGTTTAGAAGTCTTTTTTATTTTATTTTTATAAAATATAGCTTTCCTCTTTTGAAAAACAACTGTTGTCTTCATAAACAGCCAATGTGTGAAGACCTGGAGGTCTCTCCGCGATAAATCTGCATGCACGCACAAGTCACACATTAAACAAAACCCATTTCATCATCTCCAGAGGCTGACAGCAGCGAGAGCGCGGAGGCATCCCTGATCTCCCTTTCTGTTCAGAGTGAGAGGGTATTATGTGCTGTGGAGGTATGCGTTGTATGTTCTGTAGGTGGGGAATCAAAGGCAGCGAGAGGGAGCGTGTGCTCGGCTTCCAGGTTTTCTCTGTAACACCTCTCAAGTGACGAAAAAAAAAAAAAGGGTATCAAACAGCATATGATTAAAGCGAGGAAAAACAAAGAGGGAGGGGAGAAAAAAAAACTGCATTTGGCAACAAAGACCTGCGTTTCTGTTTTGATTTCAAAAGGTGCTTGTGTGTAGGCAAAAATGGTGGATCTCTTTAAAAAGAAAAGGCTGAATTATTTGTTACGTACACTCAAAAACAAAGAATGTGGAATCGTGAGGAAAGGTGCTAACACATATTAGTGCAAAATAAACTGTCCAGCGACTTATTACCAACTAATATCGCGACAACTGGTGGAGCATCATGTTTCCATGAGGACATGGTGAAGCCATGTCCATGTCGGTACCGACACAATCAAACAGGCGTGTCCGTCTGGCCCGTGACGTCACACCGCAAGTCTCAAAATAAGCTTCAGATTCCCCTGTAAAGTATCTGCAGTTTTGGATGTATTCAAGAGGGTTTGCATAGTTTTAGTCAGAGTCACAGACACGACATGAGTGAGGGTACATTTCTGCCCATAAAGCGGCTTTATCGTCTAGTGAGGCTGAATTTGTAGTGAGGTGCTTGTTACAGGCTGCAGAAAGCAACAAGCGAAGGACCGCCATGGAAAAGTGACACTTTCCTGAAATGAAAACAGAAATGATGTCGGTCATTTGAAACGCTGTCGTGTAAATAAGGCCTGAAAGAATTTCTGAAAAAGAATGACTCTCGACAACCAGGCTCCATCATATCATTCTGGTGCTACTAAAGTCCGGGACTACGGAAATACACTCAAAATGGTTAAAAAATAAAGATTTTTTTTTTTTTTTATAAAATCAATAAAAATGACTACAAGAGCTAAAACAGCTAGAAATATAATCAAACGCCTATTTTTCTAAATTGTACTGCGATAAATTCAACATATAATAAAATGTTTGCATGTATAAAATATATATATATATACAGATTCATGAGCTGTGCTATTTCCTCACTTTAAAGGTTAAATGTGTTTTGCAGCTCCAGACAAAGTTTATTGAGTGAAAAGTGTCTGATTTGGTCAGAAAGGTTGTGGAACCTCTGATTTGGAGCAGCGTATCGGCTATCTATGCTGATCAGGTTCTCACAGATTGATATTCTTCATTGCAAAGCTTTGCTTTATAAACCGATGTTGTGGTGGGAGGAATATAAATGTGGTCCTGAAAGCAACTTATAGCCTGCAGCAATGAGATTCTCAATTATACTCTGACGAAAGAGAATGAATAAGAGTGGACGATTGTCAAGCTAATAAGCTCGCGGAGCTCCGCCAATGTGAACTCTCTGGCTCCCAAAGCTGAAACAACTTGCTTCTCATCAGCATTTCTTTTTTTTTTTTTTTTTTTACAGTCAATTTACAGTCACGCTGTGACGTTAAAAGTCCTAGAACCTCTCAACTTTAATTAAACAGCATTGTAAGCACACAATAAGTGTGCTAACACTATCAGGTGTATGTGAAATCCATTTATACAAAATGTGAAGTATTTGGAAAAATGTTTGTTCTTTTGCAATATCAGGGATGGAAAAAATAAGAGTTTTGATGAAAGATCTAAGGAGACTTATGAGGTTCAGTGTTTACCTTCGGGACCGTATTCGATGACTTCTAATTTGTTTTTCCCAACTAACAATAATATGTGGAAGACATATGGTTTAAAATGTACCCATATATACCGTCTGGGACCACTAGATGTCAGTGTACGACAACAGAATGCTGCTATAGTACTACAAACCTTCATTACTACTGTTTTTGACAAAATCTAGAAAATTCGAAAAAAGGAAAATCGATTAAACAGAAGTAAAAAGTGAAAACAGAAAACAGAAAAGAGAGCAGCAGAAAGAATTCCGAGTGTGTGATAAAGTCGTCATGGATAAGAGAAATGAAGATGTTACTGTTACCGTGACGAATAAATCAAAAGACTCAGATGCGACATATAGTCTGACACATAAAGACATAAAGTGTATGACATTGCACACATATAGACATACAAATAGGGATTCATGAAATCTCAAAAAATACAGGATAAGAAAAAAATACTAAGAATTGAAAGCTAATCTGAATGGATAAGTGTTCTTAGATTTGAAAATGTGGGACTTATAGTCTGGAAATCACGGTAATGTCACTTTGATTACAATCAAAGAATCCAAATTTATGCGTGTTAAAATGGTCATTTTTCAAATATCTACAAACGAAATGCTATGTAATAAGTACAAAGTCTAAAATACTATACAATAACTCAAGGTTATTTGAAAAGGGGGGACTCAGTCTGGTAATTACGGTAAAAATAATAGGCTGGTGGCAATCACAGAATCCAACGCTATATACTGTATGCTAAAAACATGCCCAGTATTTGTGGGAATTGTTTCCACCTTTTCCATACCACAGTTGGGTACTTACAGGATTTATCTCATATTATATATTTTGAAGTTTCTGGTTTCAACGATGGTCAAATGGATCTCAAAAATATTCAAGAAAGTACATTGCTATACAATTCCCTGTCCACACAGGGAAAAAGATTCATCTTTTATGTGGCCAAAGAAGCTTGAAAATATATTTTGGACTATTGTGGGTTTCCTCTGAGCTCCAAGGGCTTTGATTCAATCCTCACAGCCTTTTCTTTTTTTTTTTTGATCAGGCGCTGGAGCCTTTAGTGTGATAACGACAGGCTCCTCCATCCTCCATCCTCCTTCTGCTGTGGCATCTCCTATCAAGCTCTTTTAATGGCTCAGCAGTTCTCATGTATGATATTGATGAGAAATCACTTCACGGTGTCATCTGCACTGCGGCAGTGATGGATTGCTCTGCGAGAGCTCTACTAAACGAGGGGTTAAATTAAACGCAGCAAGACGAATGGCCGCAAGCTGCTGGGGACTTGTTGATGAACTTGAATATGCATACCAGGGAAGGGGGATGATGTGACGAAATGTTCATAAAGGGTGCAGGAAAACTGAAAATGAGACGTCAAAGACTGCCGATCGGATGCATTTGTCTCCATAATGGTGAGGGGATGTATCCAGAAAAGATTTGCGGAAACAGAGCCTGTTATACATCTCGTCTGGGGGATGTAACCGATTTTAAAGAGGATGAGAAAGCAGCCAAAAGTGAAATGATACCATCAATCGGGGAGTTTATTCTCTCCGCAGAATACGCCTGAGTGTGGAAGTTGCTTTATTGCTTTTCCATCCGCCCACGTGGGAAATTCTCATGACCCACTTGGCAATTCATTTAATTTGGCTTTATAAGTCTGCTCATTTCACAACACTGGTAAATCTAAAAAGCCTGCCAGACATACCGAAGTTAATGAAAGCACAGCACAAATCACTAATGATAATAATTAAGCACCAACTTTACAGCTCGCAGGTTTTGTTTATTGAGCTTTGTGATATTTTTGATATATATTTAAGCTTATCCAGTTTATACGGCCTAATATTAATGCTACTTATAGTCAGATATCTTTCATGCTGCTCATAGGAGGACTGAGATAGTTCAATATTAATGATCTGTTTCTCAAATCATTTCTCTCTGGTCACAGTTCATTCAGTCAAGATCTTTTACATCCTCGCCACCTCCCATTTCCTCCCTGGTCCCTCAGGCCTCTGTCCTAGGGCCTCGTCATTTCCTAACTCTTTCCCCTTGGCGAGAAGACGTCGGCCGAAAGTATTCATCGGATCAGCGTTTATTTCCCTCTTTAGTCAGAAGTGGCCTCAAAGACGTTCTAGTCAATAATCGGACAGAACACTTGGGGAGGACATTTTTTTTTTTTAAAAACACACATGAAAGAAGATTATTTCTTTTTAAATCAACGTGTGTTCGGTCCCATCTGGCAAATAATGCATCAAATCCAAATAACCATTGTAGTGAAGATCCTCACGCGTGAACAATGTCATTGACATTTATTACGTTCTATATTCAAATGTCTTCTTTTTTTTTTTTAAAGGACTGGGGAAAACGTGAAATCAGGCCAGAATTTCAAAGCATCTGGGAGAGAGAAAAAAAGATTCAAACCTCTTTGCTTGAAGTCCAACTCAAAAGACGCCCTTCAAAACACACATGAGACTACAGTACCTTACACAGCGGGTCGGACTGGCAAGACATTCGGCTCTGTTGTTTCTTCACTCGTTCTTTGTAGAGCTGTAAAGCTTCGTAAGGGTCCACACGAGGATTGTTGACCAGAGTACACGCCTTGGTAACAATATTACACGACCTCACGCCTCTCACTTCGCTGATAGTATTAGATTCAAATCATACTAAAGCTAAGAGTTTTCACAGGCGAATAACTTCAGCTCAAAAGAGAACAGTCGGCTGCACATACGTACATGCATGCAGGCGAAAAACAACCAACGGCACCCACTAGTGGCCATACACAAAACAACATTAATTTCAGCGTTTATGCTGTTTTTGTGTAAATTCGATTTCAAAATGTTGCCATCAAAACGCGAAACCTTTTTCAAAATGGAAACACAAAAACTACCGTTTTCACTTCAAAATCCTGTAAACAGAGCCTCTAATTCTTCTTCTTCCTCTGGGTATAACGTTACCGCCATCTGCTGGTTCTATTTTCATTGCTTCCCACCTCTCTCATCGTCCCTGATGACTGTTTCCCTCTCCCACTCATCAGCAGCTTTTTCATCCCTGATGATGGTTTACCTTCTTCTTCTTCTTCACTTGGGTTCGAAGTTGCATCGCCGCCATCTGGTGGTTCCAGCTCGTCCATACCATTCCCACCAGAGGAAAGACATAAAGAAGGCCAGCATCTGAAGTTGATGGGATGTCGTGAAGCTCTAAACGGGGCCTCAATTGCATCTTGGTGTGACTGTGAGAGTTTGTGTCTCTGCAGCCGCACACGACCCGGAATCAGATATCGTGCAGAAGATGGATGGGCGTGAAAATGAGACGCCGCCGTTTCCCCGATGATGGCGTCAGTACTGTAACGGCGTTCGGTCTCCGAGTTACTGTACACAGCCTCGACGCTCACATGGCCTCAATCACCGTGAAAAACTGTTCTCCGTCACGCGCCCTCTCTGATAGGATTAGCTGGTAGCTGTGGGCAGGAATGTGGAAAAACCCCCCATTTTTACATGGTGTACTCCTGCGTGAGAGATGCGTCTGATCTCACATGCGGGAGCTTAAATGAAATGTTTACATGGAGACTTCACACATGTCCTGATGGACACGTGATCAAAAGGAGGCACCTTCTTCCTGCGGGGAGCCGCCGGTGCACAAACAGCCCCGAAAATGAGCAGGATATTCAAGCTCAATAACAACTGCTAACCACTGTCACAGTCGCCAGCTTCGGCGCAAAATGATAAGTCTGTGTCCTACTTTTTTATTTTCCTAAACACTACTTATGAAAAGTAGTGTTTTCAATACCGTCAGCCTTTCTTATCCTCCACTTCCTCGCCATGCAGCCCTATGTTTCCCCCCCCCTCGCCCTCCATCTCAAAATAAAAATGACTTTCTTTTGTGTCCTTGTAATGTATTCATAGCACAGGAAAACAGGCAGAGGATGGAGATCAAGAAGCCCGGAGAATATCAAATGGAATATATTCATGGGGCTCGGTGGGTTCTCTCAGTGCTGGGCACAAAAATGAAAAAAAAAAAAAAAATAGAAAGAAATCTATCAATCACAAGAGCATGTTTTATGTACATGATACTCACCAGTATGGTTGTTAAGGCTGTAAATGTGGCATTTTCAAAATAAAATGCGAAGACGTTTAACAACCTGCAATTGGTTTTATTGTGATGAGATGCTTAATTGGATTTGAATATGAATGTTTCAGGTGAATTGGACGATAGTGAACTAATCAATGTATGTCTGCTTCAAGGAAACCTCTGATTTGTCTTGATGAGCCAAAGAAGCAGATTTTCAGGAGGGTTTGCACATCGTTGCTGATCTTTGCTGGAAAATGTGAATCAGAACGAGAAAGGCTGTTCACAACAACATGTAGCCCACATACTGCTGACGGGGCAACCTTTTCACAGCAAAACACAACACTTTTGTTGTGTTTTGGGTGTCTGTTTGCACAATAACGGCACTCAGAACCACTGAAAACACAAATGCTTTGAAAGCAGCTCCCAAGGTGGAACTTTTCGAAAACGCTCCAACTCTATGGAAATCGGGAAAAACACAACTTTTCTAAAGCACTGTGCATATGCACCACTGTCGTAGTAAATAGTGCTTCTGCTCATGTGCAAGTAGATGGACGATAACAACAATGGCGGCCTTCAGAGTGGCGTGACTCCCAGTCTGTCCATACAAATGTCCGCGTTCCCGCCATGGTTAATGTTGATCGCGTACCGTTCTCTCTGCACATGTGCCTGTAGTTTCATAACAAAAACCAAGAAACGGCAGTAACTCGTGGCCCAACGTGAAAACTGCCTCGTTTTTAAAGTTTCTGCTGTTTCCGTAGAAACAGACATCATTTTCAAAACGTTGCAGTGTAAACGCACAAACTATGAGTTTTCACTTCAAAAGTTGTCGTGTGATTGAATTAAAAAAAATAATATGACATTGATGACAGTGATTATATGGAAAATTGTATGAACGTGATTCAACTGCAATGCAAAATAACGTACTATTTACCTTTAGAGGTGCAATCTGTAAACTTTAAGTAATGCTATTTATGTGTGTTAGGTGGCAGTAGTGAGTCCTAGCTGAATATTTAAACTTTAATACACACATCAGAAATTAAGTACATTAGACATTACAAATATCCAAACATTTTTCAAGATGGCTGCCAACTTTTTCAATAAGGAATAGACGTTCAGTTTCAGGGATTGTGTCATTTTATCTGTTTTCTGATATGCTAGTTGTGTGTTTTTTATTTTATTTAAGGTATTTACAAGCAGTATCTTTAGCTGCTAGTTTTATCAGTTCAGGTTTGTTTAGTTAGTTTACATTAGTTTTTGTTGGTTTCTTTCAATGCTTGAAAATCTGAGAGCAAAACACAGCAATTAGTACTGAAATAGAAATGCCTGTCGATAAAAGGACGCCATATTGGAAAAGGCTGCCCCTTGGAATGCTAAATTGGCATTATTTTGTAAATATAAACCCCAGAATTAATTTAGCGATGACTTTTGATACTTTAAGATTTTTTTGTTTACTGATGAGAAAAATCCACTTTAAGAAAGCAAAATAGTTCCTGTTTCATTGTTTGTCGAGAGGAAAATCACATTGTAAATCTTTCCAACACACACGGAGGCAACATGCATGTCAAACTGCTGGAGCTGAGCCGTCAGAATAAAACCCCCGCGACCTTTGAAACGCCTCCCGAAAAAGGTCACAGAAGAAGCTGGGCTTTTGTTGCATCCTGGCATGGCGCTGCAGGATTAATACTTGTGAATAAAAAGCCGCCCGTAATGAGCACGTCTGGGAGCCCATTGATCGCACGTGCAGCCTCTTGTCAATATGGAGGATCAGAGAGGAAACAATGTCAATACACACCTGGGCTCCGGAGAAGCTCTGCTCCGCCAAAGAAAGCCGTCATCACTTATTTGAATTATTTAGATTTGATTTTTCGTGATTTAGGTTCACAGAAACAAAACACCTATGCTCTTTGATTAGTAATAACAGATTGTATCTAAACATAGGAATCTCTTGCAGGGCGAAGTTAGGCGTCTTTCACCTTCATGAATTCTTTTCAAGTCTTTTAGTTTTTAAGCTGAGATGCAGTCTGGTACTTGTGGGTGTTTGATATCGCCCCTCTTTGACTCCCAGACGAGCCTCAGAGAGATCAGACTTTGTTTACTGTGGGCCATCTGAGCTTTATGAAGGAAGGCTGAAGAATCCATAGATCCTTCCCTTTTATGTACGGTACCTAATTTATCCAGGTTAGAGTCACCGGAAACAATTCCTGCTAACTCCGGCCAAATCGTCAATACAGCATGCATTCCACACACACACACACTGAAGCAGGGGTTTTCAAAGTAAACCCCCCCTCAAACTTTCCAAGTCATCATTATTTTGTTGAACACAAGCTTAAAAGTACCTACATTTCTATCATTTCCATTTTCCTGCTTCTTTTACTTTAGATGTGTCAGTATATTCAGAAAATGTTCATGTAAAAACCCGATGATATATGACCTCAAATTCCTTTAAAATGGGGATTTTAAACCCTGCTTACACGTGAAAATGAAGTGATTTGGTATTTTCATTTCAGAAAGGTTTCGTGTTTACACTGCAACGTTTTGAAAATTATGCCCATTTTCATAGAAATGGCAGAAACACTGAAAACGATGTAGTCAGCATACCAGGCCACGGGTTGGCGCTGTTGGTTGTTTTTGAAATGAAACCACACACACGTGCAGAGATACACTTAAAACATAAACGATTGATTCTTCTGCACTCATGTCAACTCACACACGTCGTATGCTGTGACTCAGCTTGTTTTCATCGGGCAAACTTCATGTCGTCCCGAAGTTTATTAGATCCATGTCGTGAAAACACGTTAAAATCCCACAGTTCCGGACACCTTTAGCGACCCCACTCAGGCCTGTCCAACAAGTTGGTAAAAAAAACCTCATCTTGATGCAAAACTCGGTGTATTTGGACTTGTATGCTAAACTCCAGTCGATCAGTCGTTTCCCTTTAGGAGCCCACTACACCCGCCTGCACCACGCCACACCTGCAGATGAAATGATGCAATATGTGGGCATCAAATGGCATTGAGGTTCTTTTCCAGCGGTGATATTCAGGTTCAACGTGGAAGCTTGTTTACTGTGTCATGCCTAACGTGATTGTGAGGGATGTTTGGCAGAGACGCGAGAAGAAAAATCCCACCTAATCGCTCTCCATAAATGTCAGGGAATTTCTGCGGCGAGCGGCTGCAGAGGAAAAGCTCAGCGGGAGGAGCCGGTGAGAGGCGGGCACGCGAGGGAGGGGTGGGGGGGAAAGGTTACACGTTTTACAGGGATTGTTGCTTTCCCCTGTTTGACATTTCATTCTGATGATGATGACTTTAACGTGAGTGATGCGATAATGTCAAGGGGTCTTTTTGGCTCGGCGGACGACATTCGGAGCTCCTGCTTTCAAGATCCCGTTCAGAATCAAAAGACTCGCCGCCCACATGCATGCATAATGTGGGCACACAAACACGAACACATCAAAAGTCCCGCTTTGATTTAAAGACTCTCTCTGACCTTCTGGATTTGGACTACATGTTTCCGTACGGCAATGCGTGAGTTGAAGAATCCTCCTTCCTGTCTCTCAGTCCCCCTGAGAGCTTTCACCTTTCTCGACACTCTCTGGTTGCATGAAAGCTTCCATGTGGGTTCCCCGAGGAGCACCTCAATAAAAAACCTATCCAAATCCAACTTTTTGTACTCACCAGGAGTGCAGCGAGAGATCAGACTTTACAACAAAAATGTGTGTGTGTGTATGAGTGTGAGTGTGTTACTGATGAAGGGATTTCAGTCCCCGGTGCTCCAGACGAAGATCCACCTATTGACTTGCATCCACTGATTTCAATGCAGATGCATCCACTCGTGTTCTAACTGGACCCCCGGGGTCTTCAGGATCTCCAAAACCAAGCACCCAAGAAGTCACGTCAGACTTAAAGCAGCCTGACAAGGCAAGTGAATCAGCATTTCAATTCAAATCCCTGCCGAGTAGCGTTTCACCTTTTGAAGCCTGCTTGTACACAGCCCCATTAACCCCCCTGCACGCTTTTTAATGTTTGTGCAATGGAGCCGGCTCACAGTGCTGCACACATGGGAGAAAACCTTCAGCCTCCAGCTGGGAGCTTCACAAATACTCAGCATTCAACCCCTGTTGTAAATGCAATGAGGGTCATTTGATTTGTCACATTCATTGACCTGGTCCAATATTACAAGCTGCAAAACTTACACACGTCTTAAAGAGCTTATGACATCATATTCATTCACATGTTGATTTAATTATTTTCGCCGTCAAAAATAACAGTGAACAGCATAATTTCCTTGATCGGATGCCTCCTGGACAGTTTACACATTTACCCCATTTCGAATTTTGCACTGTTGAAAAGCTAACCGTCTCTGGGGGGGGCGGAGCCTGGAGAGGAATGTATTTGCACGCAAATCTGGATTAACAGAGCAGACGTCTATACATTTTGCCATTTGTAAGGTAAAGGCCATTATCATTAATGGCCTCAAATAGGCTAACAGTTCACCCCGGTTCCCCACCGATTTGAATCCCATTGTGACGACTGGACCCCTGTCAGTGTAATTAATGTCCCTCGCTTACTGCTGTTCAAGGTGAGTAATGGCGATCTTCCCCCTCCATTGCTGTTACTCTCTGCATCCCCTAATGGCTCCTCCGAGAGCCATAATGGCATCTGAGATGGGCAGTCGACTGCTAACGCTCTCATCTCTGGGTTACTTATGGAAGTTGAAGTGACATTTGAAGCGCAGCTCTCTCTCACACACACACACACACACACACACACACACACACACACACACACACACACACACACACACACACACACACACACACACACACACACACACACACACACACACACACACACACACACACACACACACACACACACACACACACCTACAGTCCAGAAGAGGATTTGTGCAGAAAAAAAAAAAAACAGGTTGGATGACGGGAATCTTCTCTCAGTCAGCAGTTGAAGCAGTTTCAAGAAAGTTTCGTGTTTTCACAGCAACGTTCTGAAAAGCATGTTGGGCCACGAGTTGTCGCTGTTTGTCTTTGTAATGAAACCACACACACGCAGAACAATACACTATAAACATCAACAATGTGAGAACACAGACATTCTAGTGGACAGACGACTAAGTTGGATTGTTTTTACGGTGACTGTCAAAATAAAAGTACCAAGTCCCAGGAGAATATGGATTGAGAGTCATGACATGATGGAGGCGCACTTTGTTGTTGTGATCCGTCTACTGAAGGAAGCATTTACTCCAGTTTTTTCAAAAAGTTTCACCTTCACTACGTTTTTCAAAAAGTAGTGTTTTCGGTGGCTCTGAGTTTTGTTGTTGTGTAAATAGACACCCAAAACACAATGAAAGTTTTGAGTTTTCACTTGGAAACGTTGTGTAAACGGGCCCTAAAAGGCCTGTCAGAAACTGACATTCACACCTCAGCAACGCTATTTGGCGAAACAGTCACCCGGTGAGAGCAGGTGGATGATTTAAACATGTCCGACTCACTTTAGGGGAGTTTCCTTTGTAACATCAGGAGTATCGGCTGTTGGAAGGTAGAAACGATTGAAGTGTAAATATCCCACAGGTCAACTGCAACTCAGAAGTCAGCCAGCAGCATATTTTTATCCATGCAAAACAACTTTGATTTATTTCACACACTTTATTCTTCCCAGACAATGTTTGGGATACGCAGGCAGAGGATATGAGCAATTTCAACACCCCCCCCCCCCCCCCCCCCCTCCTATTTTTACAACTGTTTGAAGCTATATTAAGAGCAGTCGGAGAGGAGTTCGCCAGGTAAACAAAAGCGAGGACGAAGCGAGACTGGATGCTGCAGACGCCGCTCTGTAAATATAATCCGACAGATTTGTGACCATCGTGAACATCTGCTTGACTCTGGCTCCTATCAATAGCGGCTCCCCCGTCAGCGTCGGGAATCGTGCCGAACAAGCCAAACGGGCAAACCGAATGTGCAGAGGCTGAACAATCAACAGCCATCATCTAGGATCTTTGCAGACTCCCGGGTGGGTCGGTTCATCCCAACGTCACATTATTCCAGGAAATCCTGTTGTAAAGCCATTCTGTGGAGCTGTGGCTCATTTAGTATTCATTAGCCAGGCTCCCTTTGAGCCGAAACCGCCCTCATTAGGTAGAGGCTGGCCCGGAGTTGATGACTGCAGCTAAATATTTAAAGAATAAATGAACTATTTCCTATGTAGGCCATATTTGTCTTGTTTATGATATCATGAGTTCCGATTTGTGCACTTTCAGCATTTAAAATACGCATGACACTTGAAACCGATCCTTTCAATGTAGACGTCCTCTGATAAATCTGCTCCACTCCAACACATCTCCCCCGGTGACTCATGATGGGCCATAATATAGATTTTCTTGTTTTGTTTTTCCTGTGGCCAGCCTTCTACAGCCTTCATGCTGTATGACAGGATACAGGGAGTCAGACCTCATATGCTTGGAACTGAAAATGATAATATACAACCTTGAACAGCTAAAATAATGACGAGCAATGGCAGAATAGCAGAACGCTGTTTTAGATGAAGTGCAGAGAGGACGCTGGAGTGAATGGATCGGTCATTGACAGCATGTGAATCTTGCACAATGTTGTGTTCTATTACCATGGCCATGATTTTCCATTCAAAAACCCCCTTATACTCTCCAAAGTGAACGTTTACTGGAGTTATCAGACTAGAGTAGATCGTGTATAAAAAAGAAATAGTTGTAAATGTTATATTGTGGTGTGCACCTTGAGGGAGGTTCTCCCAAGCAGAATGGAGTGGGTGTGTCGGTGACGTGCGGGGGTGTGTTGGTGATGGGGAGGTGTTAAAAGAGGAAGTGCTGTGACGCACAGGTAATGATGTTTGACAGGTGAACTGTCATGTGGCTGGAGGCAATAAAGAAAGCCGACTCGACTCCTTCGTCCGTCTCATCATTCTCAGCCTCCACATTGGTGACCCTGACATTTGAACATGTCTATTGAAACCAGCAGCGGTGCAATCGCCGGCAGCGCGGGAGCCGGAGCTCCCGCGGTGTACGCCGCTGCTGTCAAACTGCCGGAGTTTTGGCAGCACGATCCGGAGCCGTGGTTCCAGCATATCGAGGCTCAGTTCCATCTACGAGGGGTAACGGTAGACGACACGAAGTACTTCCACGTCGTCGCTGCGCTGGATTCTTCCACCACCCGCAGAGTTATGGGGCTGCTTCGGGACCCGCCGGCTCACGGAAAATACACCGCGCTCAAAATTCAACTCCTCCGGCTGTTCCAGCTGTCCGACGCCGAGCGAGCGGAGCGCCTTCTGTCTCTCAACGGCTTGGGAGACAGCAAACCCACGGAGCTGATGGAGAACATGTTGGCGCTGAGGGGATCAGGTGACGCTGAGTTCCTCTTCATCCAGCTGTTCCTGCGTCAACTACCTGCTCAGGTGCGCACCGCTCTGGCCAGCTCTCCGCTCGTGCGCACTAAAGACTATCGTGGGTTGGCGGAAGAGGCTGACAGGATCCTGCTCGCGTCGCGGTCGTACGGAGTGCAAACAGTTCTACCGGCGCAACTTGGAAACCAGCCGGAGGAGGAAGCGCAGGCTACGATCAGGGCAGTTACGGATCGACTCAAGAAAGACGTCCAGCTGTGTTTCTTCCACCGGCGTTTCGGGAGCAGAGCCCACCGCTGCACGCCACCCTGCTCCTTCTCTGTGCAGGGAAACGCCAGACCCGGCGCTCGATAGCAGCTGTGAGCGCCGGGAACACCGGGAAGCTGCTGTTTATTAAAGACACTGTATCCGGGAGGCGTTTTCTCGTGGATACCGGAGCGCAGCGGAGCATCATCCCCGCCTCCTTCACCGACGTCGCGAGCGGCGTGAAAGGGCCGCCTCTGGATGCCGCTAACGGGACTCCCATCCGCACCTTTGGCACCAGGTTCGTGACTGTGGGATTCAATGGCCGTCAGTTCGGATGGGATTTTGTCATGGCTGCTGTGTCTGTGCCCATCCTGGGAGCAGATTTCCTGTGCGATCACGGACTATTAGTGGACATGTCGAATCACCGCCTGGTGCACGCCGTCTCGTTCTCCTCTTACTCCTGCACTTTGGGGAAGGGGGAGGCGGTATCCCTCGCCAATATCTTAGCTTCAGGGGATGTGTACCAGCAGCTTCTGGCTGAGTTTCCCGAACTGACGGTCCCTACCTTCTCAGCCTCCATTGTCAAGCATGGAGTGGAACATTATATCCCCACGACTGGGCCGCCGGTGTTTGCTCGCCCTCGCCGGCTGGATGCGGCTAAGCTGGCAATCGCTAAAGAAGAGTTTGCCATTATGGAACGGCTTGGGATTGTGCGGCGCTCTGACAGCCCCTGGGCCTCACCTTTGCACATGGTTCCGAAATCAGATGGAAGATGGAGGCCTTGTGGGGATTTCCGGCGCCTCAACAATATTACCGCACATGATCGGTACCCCGTTCCACACATCCAAGACTTTTCCGTCCATCTGACAGGAAAAGTGATTTTTTCCAAGGTGGATTTGGTAAGAGGCTACCACCAGGTACCAGTTCACCCGCAGCATGTGCCCAAGACTGCAGTGATCACGCCATTTGGACTTTTTGAGTTTTTGCGGATGCCGTTTGGACTAAAAGGTGCAGCACAAACATTCCAGCGCTTGATGGACTCCGTGTTAAGGGGACTGCCTTTCCTGTTCATATATCTGGATGACATCCTAGTGGCCAGCGCCTCACCTGCAGAGCACCTGTTACACCTGCGGCAGCTCTTTGAGAGACTTAATGAGCATGGGCTGATTGTGAACCCAGCGAAGTGTTGCTTTGGACTATCAGAAATTGAGTTTCTGGGCCACCATGTATCCTCACGGGGAGTGGTGCCCTTACCGGCTAAGGTGGAAGCGATCACTGCCTTTCCACGTCCGAGAACCATAAAGTCACTGCAGGAATTCCTGGGCATGGTGAACTTTTATAACCGCTTCATCGCACACGCAGCTCACCTAATGCGTCCCTTGTATGAAGTTCTGAGGGGCAAGAAGGCCAAGCAGGACGTGGACTGGTCCCCAGAAAGGATCCTGGCGTTCCAGAAGGCCAAGGTTGCGCTCTCCAACACTGCCATGCTCGCCCACCCATCTCCAACCGCACCGGTCGCACTCACCACCGATGCCTCGGACTACGCAGTGGGGGCAGTATGTGAACAGTGGGTGGCTGGAGCCTGGCAGCCTCTGGCATTCTTCAGCAAACAACTGCGTGACAATGAGAGGAAGTACAGCACGTTTGATAGAGAACTCTTGGCTCTTTTCCTCGCCATACGTCACTTTAGGTTTCTGTTGGAAGGCCGGCAGTTTACTGCTTTTGTGGACCATAAGCCCCTCACCTTCGCCATGTCCAAGACCTCGGAGCCCTGGTCTGGGCGGCAGCAGCGCCACCTCTCTGCCATTTCAGAGTTCACCACAGACATTCGGCATGTAGCTGGAAAAAACAATGCTGTGGCCGACTGCCTCTCCCGGGCACACGTGAACTCTGTGCACCTTGGAGTGGACTATGCTGCCATGGCCAGCGACCAGCTGACTGACTGTGACATCCAGGCCTACAGGACAGCCACCACAGGGTTACGGCTGCAGGATGTGGTCTTCCAGGACAGTGGGACCACACTCCTGTGTGACGTGTCTACGGGACAGCCCCGCCCCATGGTACCTGCTGGCTGGCGACGGCAGGTTTTTGATGCGGTTCATGCTCTATCGCATCCGGGTGTAAGAGCATCCGTGAAGCTGGTGGGGGCAAAGTTCGTCTGGCCGGGCCTCAAGAAGGATGTCAGGAGCTGGGCGGCCTCCTGTGTGGCGTGTCAGCGGTCCAAGGTACACCGTCACACCAAGGCTCCCCTGGAGCCATTCCTTATCCCTGAGAGGAGGTTCGATCATGTGCATCTGGACTTGGTGGGTCCACTTCCTCCCTCTCAAGGCTTCACTCACCTCCTCACTATGGTGGACAGGACCACTAGGTGGCCGGAGGTGATTCCTCTGGCATCGACGACGTCTGCGGAGGTGGCACGCGCCTTCATATCCACCTGGGTGGCCCGGTTCGGCACGCCGTTGGACGTCACTTCGGACAGAGGCTCCCAGTTCACCTCAGAGCTGTGGACAGAGGTGGCTAAAGGCCTGGGGGTGCAGCTACACCGGACGACGGCTTTCAACCCTCAAGCCAATGGACTGTGTGAGCGTTTCCATCGCACGATGAAGGCCGCTCTCCGAGCCACCCTCACTGACAGCAACTGGGTCGACCGACTGCCGTGGGTCATGTTGGGCCTGCGATCGGCCCCGAAGGAAGATCTCCACTCGTCATCTGCAGAGCTGGTGTTTGGTCAGCCTCTGCGGGTCCCCGGAGAGTTCCTGCCAGAACCATCAGAACCCTGGTTGGTTACAGCAAGGCGGCCAGTCTTCAAGGAGCCGGCCCGCATGTTCAACCCGGTTCCAGCTCATCACTGTCTGCCCCGGTCCTATTTCCCGAAGAACCTGATGGCAGCCGAATATGTGTTCATTCGACATGACGCTCATCGTTCCCCACTTCAGCCGCCATATGACGGCCCGTTTCACGTCCTCGAGGCAGGGCCGAAGAACTTTGTGGTAGACATGGGGGGTAGGCATGTCCGGGTTTCAGTGGACCGTCTGAAACCTGCCCATGTCATGCCAGAGCAGCCAGTGGAGGTGGCGCAACCCCCGAGACGTGGGCACCCCCCTAAGTCATCAGCTCCTGCAATGTCCCCTGCACCTGCCTTAACCCCGGTGCCGGTACTTGCACCTACTCCATTGGAGGTGCAACGCAGCCGTTTTGGTCGGGTGCTAAGACCTCCCAAAAGGGACTAAAAAAGAGAAAAAACAAGCAAACATTTTTTTTGGTGCGTATTTTTGTTTTTTTGACAGTAGTACCATTCTGATTGTTCGGGGGGGGCCTGTGTGGTGTGCACCTTGAGGGAGGTTCTCCCAAGCAGAATGGAGTGGGTGTGTCGGTGACGTGCGGGGGTGTGTTGGTGATGGGGAGGTGTTAAAAGAGGAAGTGCTGTGACGCACAGGTAATGATGTTTGACAGGTGAACTGTCATGTGGCTGGAGGCAATAAAGAAAGCCGACTCGACTCCTTCGTCCGTCTCATCATTCTCAGCCTCCACAATATACTACTTTGACCCTCATTTTAATCATTCCAAAACTTAGCCGGGAGAATTTCAAAATGTGCGATGACCCATTCATTATTGAAGAACTTCTAAAAGGACAGCACTGAACAGAAATCAAGTCTCAAACAGCCTTTCAATTAACCAGAAGAAATTTGCAATATTACCTGTACACAGCTCCAACTAGACATGAATACATGGCATGGAGGTCAAAAACACAGTAAGATGATTTGGTGTGACAACAAATAAATCAATACGAAATGGAACAACTATCAACTTCCGACTGAAGATAGAAAAAACACAGACTTCAATGTACAAGGATGTGTTCTCGAGAATATTTCACTTTGCTGAACCGAAGACGTGCCGCCATCAGCTCTTTATTGTTTTGATGTATTTGGGTAAACAAGAAAAACACGTATTAGAAATATTGCTGAAGGTGACTTCAACATGTTAAATCACATTTTCAAGATCAACCACATTAAAAACTTTACTTCCAAGGATCTCCAGTAATATTTAATTATAAATGTAGCTTTCTAACTCCCACAAACACGACTATATACTTGGATTATTGCATTTAAACATAATTTAGTAGTCAGTGCGTGCTGTCTAAAAACAAATCCCTTAACAATTAGGAATAGTTTTATAGCAATATTTTTATAGTTATATAGATGCATGAAATGGATTCAGACGGAGGCCTTTTGGACTACAGTGCATTGCTTGGAAAAATAGCAAATAAATTATAATCAGAGAGTACAAGTATAACAGGATTTGTAAAGCCATCCCCCCTACCACTGATTCAATTAGTCCAGAATACCTTGTTATATTCGATTGTTAAAACTGTGCTAGCAAAACTGATGATTATTGATTGTATCCTAAATGATAACAGATGTAATAACAAAATGATCGGCGGTGCTTTGATAGTTTTTCATGATTACAACAGAGGGTTTAAAGCACAGCTTACTGATGAGGTAACATGGTGGAAAAAATCATACAATTAAATATTCTAAATGGTCTTTTTGCTCAAAGATTAAAGAAACACATTTTAGGATATTTGGTAACAGGTTGCAGAATTTTGAAAACCAAAAAGAAGATTGAAATTTAACGTTGCCGAAGCACCTTCAGCATGTAAACGTGTGTTTTTGTCATGCCCTAAGAAACCCACTTAAAGTCGATGACATGTGCCAGCTTTCTCTAATTGTCATATTCTGTTACATGGATAATTTAAGATCAACCATCTGTGATATGATAAATATATCCATCAATCTATCTTCTGTATCAGTTCATCACTGGAGCCAATCCCAGCTAACTCTGGGTGCACTGGGCAGGATACACCCTGGACGGGTGACCTGTCCATCACAGGACAAACACACCCCGTTTACAACGTTTCAAGTGACAACACCTAAACCGTTTTTTTTTTTTTTTTTTTAAAGTGGTGCGTTTACACTGCAGCAGCAGGCACACTGGCAACGATGTAGTTAGTTTGTCAGGCCATGGGACGGCGCTGTTGCTTGTTTTTGTAATGAAACTACCCAGACGTGTGCAGAGAAGAATACGCTACAAACATAAAATAAAATAAAAAAACAGCATTCTTATGGACGGATTTGATGCTCTTATGGGTGAGTCTCAACTCCACAGTAAAACTATTGATATGCACTGTAAAACCAGAATACGGGCCGCGAGTCATCCCACTACGGGGGCCGTTACTGGCGCATGAGCAGAAGGAGCCATCATAAATGTTACATTTCTATTTTGGACAATTCACATTGGTCCCCCTTAGTTTGCAAGAACTTTTTATTTCACCATTATTTTACACGGCAAGTCAATTGAGAATCAATTCTCATTTACAATGACGACCTGGTCAGGAGGCAGAGAGGAGGCGCAAAGAAAAACATAGAAACAAATACATATATACATGTATATACAGACATACAATAGAATAGTGTCACACAACTTTAAAGGAAATAAAGTATTTACAGAGTTAACCATGATATATATTAAGAAAACAAATCAATAACAGCTACAAGCAAGAGCAGTGATCCCTCATCGTTGGTCGTACGGTATTCGTGAAACCGAGAGGAATGAATGTAGGAAGTTTTAAGATCTGTTTCAGATAACTGCAGTCAACTGCAGCACAGAAGTGAAATGAAGAGCGACCAAAGGAGGTACGGGCTGTGGGGGTATGACCAGACGGATGAATCTTCTAGAATGAAAATGTTTTGTGTTGAATACTGAGAAGGGATTGGAGATATCGAGGAGCTGACTTTGTCTGTGTGTCCAGCTTATCAGGGAATACAAGGAGCAATGGCGAGTGCTGTATGGAGCTCCATCCAGCTTGTGAAGGAGAGTTTTTTGTGGCAGATCCATAGATTACATCACCAAAACCCAAAATTGGGAGAACTGTAAACTTAGGATCTGACCTCCGTGAGCAGTCGAATGTGGATTTCAAATGGAAGATTACCGTCAAGCAAGATACCGAGATACTTGTAACTTGAAGCCGTTTCAACCTTTCTTGTAAGTTCTCATATTAAACATAAGTGAGAGACAGCACTACAGGAACATTAATTCAGTTGAAATTACACCCAGAGAAAGAAACTGTGACTCCGAGAGGAAATTCGTTGACAAAGCAAACAGTGTGAAGTACACGCCGTACTTTGACTTCATCTTCGCCGAATGCCCTGCTTTATATCCCTGCTCGTGTTGTCAGTTTGTACCGTATTCTTTTGAAGCTTTTGTAGCTTCGCCGCGGCTCCTCGACCCTTCAGCTAAACACTATAATGGAGTCGATATCCCACGGTGAAGTGTGACCTACTTAGAGAGGAGGGTGAGTGGACCTTCCATTCCCCTGGGGTGGATATGTTGCCCCTCACGCCGCCATACATTACACATCTAACCAGCTCTCACAGAGTGGAGAGTGAAGCAGCCCTCATAACCCCGAGGAGGATCATTTGTTAAATAATCATGGACTCGGTTTATACGGCTCGCTTGTTTCAGTGCACACCAAAATATTTAAAATAGGGACGCACCGATGCTACTTTTTTAAAGGACGAGTACAAGTATGAGTACGAATCTTTAGCTACTTGCAGCAAAAAAAAAAGTATGACTTTTAGAACTTTGTGTACAATAGCTGGGTCGAAGATGACTGGTAGCCAACCGAGATGCATCAGAGTGTGAGCAAAGGTACTTTCCAGACACTTTACCGAGTCACGACGGGTAATTCAGTCCTGAACAATGCTGAAATCAATAAAGTCTTAGAACAGATTAACTTCACCGCAACTGGCCTTAAGTCGGCTTCAGTCTAATTACAAGAAAATATCCTGCAGCTCCAGTGAAAAGAGTGTATTGGAATGAAATTAACAAGTAGAAAAGAATAATATGTCGTGAAATTTGGGATTGAAAGATGCTCGAGTCAGTACTTTTGCTTCACTGCAGTACAACTTGGCTGTCCAGTACTGTGCTGGATCCTTTTGGTTGAAAGTTTTCTGCATGCAGTTCAGTTAAAGCTCAGGCGGTAGAACGGGCTGCTTTGGTGGCTTGTGCACTCATTTCTTTTAAAAAGGTTCAACCAGAATTAGATTTGAAGTCGTGTCTCCTGACAGCGGCAGAGCAGAGGCCAAAGCAGGATGTAAAGAGTCCATAGATGTGAAGAGCCAAACCTGCTGATAGACGAGTCGTCTGCCCATCCTCCGTAAACAGAAACATGGGAAACACAACAGAGATGCAACAGGCCACTTCCCCCACGTTCATGACAAGGAAAGATGGTTTGGGCTTTGCGGGGTTAATGTTTGCAAGAGGTGAAAGGAAGGACGAATCCAAAAAAGATAAAGAAGACTCCATTGTAGGATTACCACAAAGACAATAGATGCAAGTCTGGCTCTTTCAGAATTACCAGATGTTGTACCGTCATGCACATTTGCAGTTTTCAGAAGCAGAGGAATTATTGGCGTCTTCATTTTCATGTTTTGTTTTTATCTTAATTTCCAAAACCGAATAGGGTATAACTTCTTTTCCCACGGCATAAACCCGACTTTCATCTTTATATATGGTGTCAAGTTACTTCTGACTCGTACCAGAATTGATATAATGATGAATTAATGAAATGAAAACAATCCATTGTTGTACGTATGAGAGTATTTTTTGTCAGCGGACTCCAACCCTGTTCCTGCATGTTTTAGGTCACTTCCTGCTGCATCCAATCAATTAGTTGTTTATTTCTATAGCGCCGAATTCAACACAGTTATTCAAGAAAACAAAAACAAAACAATTCTATCTGTGAACGTATAAGAAATGGTGGGAAGGAGAAAGTGGAGAAATCTGCAGAACCAGACTCGGAGACTTTCTGCTGTTGTGGTTGGAGTTGGAGGACAGCTATACATAGAGTGATGTGATAACAAACGTCACTAAACAGCAGCAGTTTGTGGGGTTTGTTAGGTTTTCTTTGTGCACTCGTGCTGAAATTAGATTCAAGAGTGCTTCGTTTAGGCCGATCACACAAGAAAAGGCCGACTGAAGTTGCGGAAATAGATGTCAGATAAACGAGGAGGAGAGCTTTTTGGATAGATGCAGACATTTCACCGCTCTTACGGTTCACATTCACTTTATGCCTTCAACTTATCATAATTCATCACCAATAAAAAGCTCTTTCATTCCACATACAAAGAATGTGAAAAATACGTGCCGCTGCTATTATTATTGAAAGGTTGCTTTGGAAAATCAATACAGGCCTTTTTTTACAATCAGCATCTCAGTTTTGGATCTTTCTTTCATTATTACATTCCACACTCCAAAGATTAATATTTCATTTATCGCTGCAGGCTGTGTCGACACATTCCCCCATAATATCGCACAATAGATTGTAAAACTTCACAGAGATGCGTGACAGCTGCTGGTGTCATCCTGTTTAGTGTTTCCTTCAAAGCAGATGCCTTTTTCAATCTAATTTAAGAGCGGCGGAGTTTACAGCTCTCTGCAGAGGTTTATTTCACACAACAAATTGTATATTTCCTCGCTGCCACTAGGAATTCTCCTCTTATCAATTGTGAAGTTAGAGACATATGTTGTAGCACCGACATCTGTAACCCGCAAGTTTCAAAAGAAAAGAATCGTAGAAAGAGACTCTGAGGATTGTGGGTTTTTTTTTACATATTCACAACACAGCAAAGTCTTCTTTTTGTTAAGGTTCATATTGTTGGTTTTCGTCGTTATGCTGATGAGTGAGCCGTTTTTAAAAGTGGCACATCAGCAGAACAAGCTCAGACTGGACGGGAGGGCCGACCAAGCCTTAAGGCGCCTGCATACTCCTATAAGAACCCATAAGAACAAGAAGAAAATTTGGCAGTGACGTCAGCCAGCAGCAGAAAAAAAAAGCTTTTTCGGCAGGACTGTTCATACTCCGATAAGAAGCTGCCGAACTCGCAGGCCACGCCCCCTCGGAGCAGCCACACGTCTGTGAAGCGGCGTTTAAACTTTTCAACAGCACAGTTTATTTCTGGCCTCCAGTGCTTTCGGAAATACATTTCTCTGAACTTTTTCAGTTATAACAAAGTTTTTGTCCGAGCGCGATGTTAGTCCAGTTTCAACTCCAGGAGCTGACAGCTGTTCGTGATGCGTTCAGGTGCATCACGTCAGCCTACACTCCGACATTTTAACGAGCTGCGGCGCTCGTACAGTAGCGCTGTTACAAGCTAAATATGATTAAAATATTATCGATAGTCATGAGCGAACTAGAACACGCATGCGCAGCACACGGCAGTGCAGAAGTTTCGGCAGTGCGGCTCCTACATAGTTCGGCCAGGGCGGTTGGCACAGCCCAAACTAATTTGTTCGGCCAGAGGGAGCTGGAAGAAGGAAATTACGTAATTTTGTTCGACAGGACCCCGTACTGCCGAACTTTCGCCTTGTTCTTATGGAGTATGAAGAGGCCTTGAGTCATCATCACGACGGTAATGTGTTTCTCCCATAATGCTCAGTTTGTACAATGGGAAGTTGCAGGTTTGATAACCCATCTGCCCCTGTACGTTTGAGGAAAGGTCCTTGAGCAAGACACTGAAACCCAATCAGCTCCCAGTGGATGGCAGCAGTGTGCAAATAGATGAATTTAAAGTGCCGTGCATGTATGTATGTATGTATGTATGTATGTATGTATGTATGTATGTAATACAACTTTTAAGTTCCTGTTTACATGACATGTTTACATGAGTTTTTCAAGTGTCAACGGAAAACTTTTGTTGCTTTTTGGGAGTTTACACAACAACAGTGCTCAGAGTCACGGAAAACTTAATGTTTTGAAAACTGGTCCAACAGTGGAACTTTTCCAACTGAAAAGCAACTATTAAATAACCCTCCTACTTAGGGATGGGAATCGAAAACCGGTTCTGACTGAGAACCGGTTCCAATTGATCAATTCCATGGGAATCGTACACCTTATACGATTCATTTCCCAGCACGAGACGTGAAGTCGCGTTGCGGTACGTTGCGTGACGTCACACAATGCGACGCAGAGCTCCTTCAACCAGGAGGAAACATGGAGGAAGAAGGTCTCAAGTGGGAGACGATAAAGGACTAAATAATACGATACGGTAATACATGTTCACTCACCACGTCCTGAATCCACAGAGTCCACAGCCTCGCGCCTCACAGCCACAAGGTCCAAGTTAGAAAAAAAAAAAAAGGTCTCGGTGCAAATCCCGGCAGGAGCCTTTCAGTGTGGAGTTTTCATGTTCTCTCCGTGTTCTCTCCCTGTTCTCTCCATGTTCTCTCCCTGTTCTCTCCATGTTCTCTCCGTGTTCTCTCCGTGTTCTCTCCTACTAATGAGGGACTTTTAATAAACGAACTCTGCCGTCAGTCTGTCCCGTGTAGTGACTGTCTGCTCCAACGAGCCGACAGCGTAGACATATGCTAGTAGAGCTTCCCTTTATGTGTGAGCCCCTCGTGGTCACAGTATTCAACGCTCTACTAGAGTATGTCTACTGTGTAAACACAACTTTTCTAACATGTTTTTACTAAACAGTTGTAAATATTTCCTCCAGCCCATAGATGAGTAGACGGACAATAAGAGTGGCGGCCTCCAAAGTCACATGACTTGTTACAACATACAATAAATGATAATTGTTATATTTGTTGACGCTTTTGGCATGTTTGAAAAACTTTTAGCAAATGGATGTATTCATTCGTCATAACATTTGTCCATGTGGACATGATCTAGCTATTCCATCTTCCCCTAACATACCAAAAACTGAGATGTGAGTATGAGTGGTTGTTTCCTTCAGTTAGCACTGGGCTGAATTGACCCTCCGGGGTATAATCTGCCCCCACAGGCTCGAGCCCCCACAAGATACTAGTATAGTAGATGGATGGTCCTTCAGAACCCCTTCCATGCATGTGCTGTATACCCCAACACAACTAACTTAAGCCCTGTTTACACACAATATGCATGTTTTCCCAAACCTCTAGAGACGCTGAAGGATAAAATTCAGATTACCAGGACGTCTGTGGGCAAACTGTTTTCAAAAACAAAGGAGGAAACCCATGGTGCCAAAGCTAATTGTATTCTGGTAATTAAATTATTTCAACTTGAAGTAGCCTATAGTGCTCAGTTATTACGACACTGGGCCTCATTGCTCTCCAAATCTATAAGACAGGTAATGCATGTATAATTTCCGGTGTCAGCGCTGCAGTGGAGATTTGAACGTTGCAGTGGATGTCTTAGCCGAGAGGAGTAATTACATTACTCACGTTATTGTAAACTGATCATGTGTGGGAGGAAAAGAGAAGAAATAATGCAGGAGTCGAGTTCTGCAAGGGAGCAGACTGACGTTTCAATTCGATAGATTTTATTTTCTCTTCTCAGACTCTGCCTGCTGGATCTATTTCAGCTATAACTGCTTCTATAAGAGAGAAGCTCCACCTCTCCAGAGGTTTTTAATGGCACATTCTTCTTCATTATATAGAAACACCATGACTATTTCTAATGTACTTTCGATTGGGGCAACTCCTAAATGATGCTCAAAAGCTTTTTGCTTTTCACTTCAATTTCAGATCTAGGTGTTATGGATCAAGAAGTACTCTCAAAAAGACATTTACAAGCAGAACTAAATTCGCCCAATCGATGATAATTGTAGAATAAAGACATTGAGAAAATGGTGGGAGCCTGCGTTTTCAGCATTCATGTTCTCTGCTGTGGTGCAGGAGTGTCGCGAGGAGGGCCGGGCTGCAAGACGAAGCTCTCGGTTCACCAGTCCGTCTCCGTTTCCGCCATCAATTAAGAAGATGAACTTTGGGTCCAAAAGAGTTTGATTGGGGAGGCAAGTGGCTGAAATGAGTTGAAACCATCACAGCAGTAGTTTAAACATCTAAAAGTTAAAACGCACCGATTTTGAAGTTTACACAGCAACGTTTTGAATACGATGCCTGTTTACACAGAAATGGTGAATGTAAAGCGCTTTGGGACCGCTCAAGCAGTTGAAAAGCTCACAAAGGTGTAATCCATTTACCATCTTACATGTAAAGGCATGCTACAATTCTATTTGTCTTTTTAGCGCTTGAGGACATCCTCAGGCATCCTGGGCATTAAGATTGAAATGTGCCGCCCACGTCCCTTATAAACGTGCTTAATGGCTCAAAAGGAGACTAGAAACTCTCGGAATTAATGTGAAAATTCATCATTTGAGGCAGTTCCTCTACCGTAACAATCAGCCTCCTGCTGAGTTCAGCCTCAGCCAGATGCACGCAGGGGGAAGTGCGTTTATTTTATTAAAAAAAAAAAAAAAAAACTGATTCATGAATGCTTTGTTTCATAAGAAAATATGACAGAATGAGTGTGAAGGTGCGCTCCAGTGCAAACCACACAAAGTAACAGAACACAGCTGAATTTCTCACACAAATCTGCATTTACAAAAAAAAAAAAAAACACTGTTGTTTTTGGAAACTCGCTGTATTGTGTGAAGTGTGCCACACACACGCTTTCTGATATTGGAAAGCAAGAGAATCCAGGTGCAGTGATTTAAACACGCGTCACATTTTCCCACCATTTTTAACAAAATGTCTCCAAAAGCAGCCTTATAAAGACTGATTATTTCTGCCGCTGGCACCAAACAGAAGTGAGATCTGTATTTTTCGTCCTTGAGCAATATGAGCAGATGTCTATCCAGCTCTCCATCCACCACAAACTTTTCCTTATGAATTACACATTAAACACTGCAGCTACCATGCAACTGACCTTGAGAAAACCATTATGGAACTTTTTTGTGACATTCGTGACCCATTTATCCCCCGGCGTAAGTGAAACTGCTTCGGTTGATCAAGTATTGGCTCAAGCTGTGGCCTGTTGTTTAGATCCACACACACACACACACACACACACACACACACACACACACACACACACACACACACACACACACACACACACACACACACGCACACACACACACAATGAGTCTTGTGATTACCATCTTAATAGGCATTAATAAGAAATGAGTGATGGCACAGGGCACATTTGCAAACAGTATACAGCGAACAGAGTATCAAGGATTTAAGCACACTTGGGAAGGGAGCTATAATCTCATGAAAATTCAATTAGCCCACTTTAGAAATGGATTATGCACAAGAAATAACATTAGCGAGATAGGCTGGAAAACAAGAGCGCGGCACAGAAACAGATAGCGGTTGGCACGACGACGCACATTCATACAGGTCTTCTTCTTTTTTTCTTTCTTTTTTAATGAGACAATGTTAAGTCCTGTAGTAGTTTGAAGAAACTCCTCCTCTGGCAGTTTGCCTCGGGAAAAGTGTGTGACTGTGACATTTTCACCACCGTGTCACACTGATGCCATCACAATATTAAAGGGGTAATTATTCACTACTTTGGGAACATGGGAACACATGTAATACTACTTACAGTTACCACACCAATAGTAGTACTTTCCAACCATTGTGAGAGCAAACAAACCAGTACTTATGTTACCAAATATTACAATAAATTGATTATCAAACAGGTATATAGCAAAAGAACAACAACAGCATGATGTGAACATTTGAACAAATGACGGTAGAAAAAAAAAGATTAATCCATTCTCAGTTCTCAGTTTTTCTTTGTATATTTGAGTACCTGTCTCGTTGAAGAATACGGATGAGCGCCTGTTTTAAAAACATCAGACAACAGTCATAACTTGCTGCAAGAAGAGTTGGAATTTGTCTGAAATGAGTTCAATGAACGATCAGCCAATTAACTCTAAAAATGAAAGATTCCTTCAGCGTCACTCACAACAAGGTCTGTGCAGAAGTTTCACCTTCAGGAAACCATATAATTGATCAGCCTCAGACAGTCATTCTCCTTCTTATTAAAATCTTTCCAACGCATTCCTGAAACGGGGGACGAGAATAACTCCACGGTAACAGTTTGCGATGACGCTGCAAAAACATGTTGTTAAAGCCTGCCTCTGTGCTGACGGATCAATCGGACTCCGTTACAGCTCCATCGATTCTCATGTTTGCTAATGAAGTGAAACGGAGGACAGGGAGACCGGAAGCGATTCATCATGCAGCTGCTTTATCACGTAAACCCACACCGGGACTCGCGTTGACCCAAATGGGCGTAATGTGAGGAAATCGGCGGTGACACTGTCAGTCAGCAAAAAGCCAAGCAAACTGATGAGTGAGACGGATGAGGAGATTCAATATGTGCAGGAGAAAAAAAAAAAGAAGTGCCTGTTGATTGGATGCTCCATATCAACAGCGGGCTGGTAATTAGGCCACTCCCGGGTCAACCTTTTCAACTGACAGACTGAGAAGTCTCCCGGTGTGAAATTAGAATTGACTTCAAAGCACGCAGCCAGATTTGTGTGCTAATGATGTGGACCGTGCACTTTGCCAAATTAAGGTGGCATTAGAGAAAGAGCAGCGGGGGGGAACAAACCTTTTTTAGCAGAATTATAGCATGCAAAGCAGAGAGCTGCTCAGAACGAAGCAGACTATTATCTTCGTTTCGCGCTATACGGTATCCCTCACTACGCCTACGAGACTTCACCTTCTGCAACCTCGGGAGACCTTAGGATTCATTTCTGCCCTCTGTGGAGACATGAGTTCAGTTATCTTAAGATAGAATAGAATAGAATAGAATAGAATAGAATAGAATAGAATACTTTAACCCCTGGGGAAATTCTTGCAACATAGCTCCACAAAGACAGAGAACACAGGGTACATAGCACAGAAGTTAAAATGTCAATATGACAGGATAAAGTTCATTAAGTAATATTAGATATTAATATATACGGGGCTAAGCAGTTACCGGGATGAACATAAAAGAATGAAAATACCAGAAAAAAAACAACAAACACTATTTACAAAGAGTAAAACATGAATTCCATCTGCCAGAATCTTGGTGTTGTTTTCCAAGACATCGGCGCTTTAAGCAAGTTGCAAACGTAACTTTGCTGAAACGTTACTACTGATGTTTTCCTGGAAAATGACTTACAAATGTCTTTTAGAACTTCTTTCTAAAATGTTTTTGCCTATTGGGACTTGTTTTCATCACAACAGTTTGCTGATTTGCACAAATTGCAGATTTGAATGACATAGGAGGATGAAGGGGAGGTTTTATTTACTTGTTAATGAGAAAGTGGACTAAATACGGAAACATACACCTTGTTTTTATTTATTTGGAATGTTTCTCACTCATTCATTTAACATTCCAGGAGATCTTCTCAGCGGATTATTTGTAACGTGTCCAGTCTCTGCATCATGGTTATTTTAAAATGGGATATTCTGCAGGAAAATGATGTGAAGCAATTATTAATGTACTTCTTACAAGAGTGTAAATTTGATTTTCATGTGTTCACATCACATCTGTTTCAATGCTGTTCATCATTTAATGATTCATCACGCTCCTTTTTTTTTCTTTGTATAATATGTGCAGCTCTTTTTTTTAAATCCAGATTGAGAGCCTTTAGTTTGCGCTCCACGTGCCAAAGGTACACGTTTGTCCATTTGTATAAAGATCTCTTCACCTTGAACCTACAAAGCAGGGTCGGATGTTCAAATGCCAGATCTCACTTTTCAATGATCTTTTTGGGATTTCTGAACAACCTGTAGTGAGCTGAGCGATCCTTATGAACGAGAATGTCCATTTCTGCTTCAGGTCCATGCAACAATACTGTTCACTTGAGATTTGAAGTGTTGCCTAGCGACGGCGATAATCACCAGTGATTCAATGACTACTCAGAGTCATTTCAGCTATTCAGACACTCAAACGTCTGAATTCTTCTGACTCTTGAAGCTAAGGTAATCAGGTCGCGTAGAAAAGACCATTTGAACGGCTGAAACTACAATTTAATTCTGATTTTATGACCCTGCCAAGGCATTTTACTGAAACATTTAGATTTGTGAAAAGGTGTTCTCCATTAAGGTGTAATGTTGAGAGTATTTGTTTCTCTTAAAGTTTGTAGGTGTCATAAACAAGTGCCCAATTAAAACTAACTTGCCGAGCATGGCCAAAGTTCGCAGGAAAGGCAGTAATGTGCACACTGAGAGAAATTCTGGTAATGACTAGATGATGGCCTGTCATTCTGTCTGCATCCCGAGGCCGAGGCCTGGAGAGGGTGAGTGTAGAAAATAGATGGTAATGGATTTTATTATTATAAAGCCAATGGTTGAGCCGGTGGTTCCCACACATTATTACTTATTTCTTATATACATTATTGCATTTTTGCTTAATTTTGTTCTGAGCACATCAGTGGACTTGTTTTGTGGACGATCTTTGTTGGCAGTGGTCTTTTACCCGCCCACCACCCACTCTGAAGGCCAGTGGAAACATTTCCAGGATGGTTAGTTAATGAAATGAGGACCAACATGAACCCTGAAATGTAGGATGAACGGAACCATGTGCCAGTCCAAGCGGTTTGCAGATTACCTTCTCTGTCCTACTTTGTTCAGAACACCAGCCAGAACGTGTTGAAGTTGTCTTTATTGTGTGTCCTAACAACCATGCTTCACTGAGAACCCCTTGAAATCAGTGACTTCCAACCAAACATCGCCTTTATTTATCAATTTCCGAAGCGGCTCATTTGTTTGTGGTCTCTCAGAAATCCCTACGTTTCCGGGATGCTAATGGGGTCTCGTGGCACACAACAACATGAGTAAGTAGAGTCTGACAGGTCAGGAAGAGGATGCTAAAATATGTATGGTTTGGCCCTTGGCCGGAGACCTATGGAAAAGCAATGAATAATAGATGGGTTATTCAACCTATGGATGCATCTGTTTATGGGAGTTTTCTCTTAAGAGAAGCGACTCTGTGAATTTGATACCCGGTCTCAGGCGGCGTTCCTCCCCCATTCTTTAAGCCATGAGTTCCTCTTCACTGAGCTGCTGTGACGCGGCCTTGAGAAGAAGAATTTCAAGTCTGTTAAAAGCTGCCATGATTTTCAGCCGCTGTAGTCTTGAAATGCTCGACTGTTAAAACTTATACAGTTCCCATCTGCTTCCGCGTGCGACTGAACTTGCTGTCATGTCTGGGGGATGTTAACGGCTGGCTGCATTCATCTAAGTTATCATCAATCTTCCTACAGGTCCATCTGACAGCGTTTCCCTTCAGCCAGATTAGAAATTTGCATGCCATTACGCAGCACTGCAAATTGGAGGGGTTGAACTGCCCGTCAGAGATATCTAAAGAAGGATCTTCTTTAACAGGGAGGCTGGATTTGGAAAGAAAAACGGCCCGTTTCATACGAGTTGGTGCAATCTTCTCCCAGGAATTAAAGCCTTTTTGTATTCCCGGGTATTGGGAACACTTAGGCTTTGCTTTAGTGATGGAAGAGGCCAGCGGCGAGTCGTCTCAGGACATCTTCTTGTCGCTCATTGGATTCCGAGCTTGCTGAGCCGACAAAATGAAACAAGTCAACCGTGATGGTGGGTTGCCGAGTAAAACATGAATCAAGAGAATGTGTCTGGTGTGAGGGGCGGCGGGAGCAATTTCAGAAATGTGCTTTGTTTTTATTTATTTTTTTCTCTTTTGTTCAAACCGTTGCTTTTGTCTCACGAGGCTTCGACGAGGCTTTTTAGTTTGTCACTAAATGTTTGCAAATTCAATTGAAATCACTTGGAATTTATTGTGTTTTTTGTCAAATCCAGTCATGGTTTTGATTTTTTTTTTTTATAATTCAGTAAAGAAATGAGCTTCTGACTCCTGAACGTAGAATACAGGTTGTTTTATGATCTGTGTCAATGTAAGTGATTAAGTTGGTGTAATCGCACTGTTACAGACTGAATGTCACAGACGACGAGCTGGAAGCAGTCGCCAGCTTAATTAAGGTCTTTGTTCAAGCCACTGACAATTTAACTTTTGAAAACGACTCCCAAGGTGGAACTTTTTGAAAACCCTGACTGTCTCTGTGGAGATGGGGAGAAATCCAACTTTTCTGAAATGCTGCTACTGCGCATGCGCGCCACAGCTGCAATAGATTGGAGGGACTATTAGCACCCTTGGTTTTCTACTCCTGAGTCCGCTCACTTGGGGAGATACTCCCCCTTGTGACAAGAAAAAGCCATTACTCCTTCTGTGCCATAAGAAAACTGTGTGTGCGAGACGAGACAAAAGTAACAGATTTAGCAATTAAAAAAAATAAACACCACAAAATACTTAAACAAGAACATTTAAAAACTTTTAACTTTATATATTCGTAACCTAATATAATACTACAATGAAATGGCATAGAAGAGAATCAAATATACACTGAAACAAACAAAAAAATGTGGGGATGGCTTTTCCTTATCCTACACATGTACTGCCATTGGTAATGAGTATAGCGTATTGTTCTCTACGTCCATGTGTGTGGTTTCATTACAGAAACAACCAACAGCACCGACTTGGGGCTTGGCATTCTGACTACGTCATTTTCAGCATTTCTGCTATTTCTGTAGAAATGGAGAACATTTTACATAAATGAAAATGGATAACAATGATATGGTTAGGACTTGATGTTGTAGCCAAATGAGAATCAATAGCAGAAATAGTTCCGTTTGTCGGCCAATAATCTTCCCCTTTTCAACAGTCGACACCACAACTACCTGCTACTTGTGCTGGGCAACAAGTTCCTCCGCCCTCGAGAACAAGACAACCAATAATAAAGTCAGTCTGTAGGAGGAATAAAACAAAAAAGTGAGTTTGATTCAACTTGAAATCTGCATTAAAACCAACAAACTTTCTAACCTTTAAGTGCTGCGACTGCCCACGCAAAAAAAACCTTAGAAAAAAACATAGTTCCCGTCGTCACATCAAGTAGATATTGTAGTGGAAGTTTTACATGTTTTCAAGTCGTAAAGAAAAATAAATGTTGGGAGGAAATGGAGTTGAAGTTGGCGAAGAGCAGCCTGATTAGTCCCCGAGTGAAGTAGAAGACTCCTACTTCAGATGATGACGCCATGTTGTCTTTGTGTTAACGTGCAAAAGCCCCTCTGAGAATGCACAGACATATACACATAGTACCTATTCTACCACAGACATTAAGAGAAACCTCTGAAGAACCTCTACATTTTCTTGAGTCAGAGATACTTCCTCTTCAAATTGCAGGGCAAGTGCTCCTCCGGGACCTGAATCCATTAATACTAATGTATTATACAAGAGGAGCTCCAAAATACCAGCAAACGCAGCCGTTTTTTGGGAAATTCCTCCTATACAACCCGAGGGACGTATAGGACGGAGCCAGCAAGCTAACGATAAATAAGGTGGCTGTTTGTGCATGAAGAAATGGAATTACCGCCACTGGCAAGGTGGGTATGATTAGAGCACTTTGGCTTCATTAAACTGTGATTAACCTAAAAGTCTCCTTCGTTTTAAATATTGCAGCACTTTACCACAAAAGGTGATGGATTTATTTTCCCCTAAAGTAAGACGTGTAGGTTGAGGGAGCAGAAACACGGAGGTTCTTTGGCAGTCAGGGAAAGAGAAAAGTGTTTCAGCAATGAGCAAAGAGGACACTCGAGTGTAGAATGCAGCTGACGGCGACAGAAAATGGAGGAAACAATATAATGTGGGAGTCATTTCTTTCAGCTCTTTAACATACGACTGCCATCATAGACGTTGTTTTCTCCTGTGAGGAAGCGGGTGATGGAGGCTGACGCAGGCCGACTCGTTAAAGGCTGTTGATCTGAAAGCAGCTGCACGTATTCAGTTGGCCCAGCGCGAGGCTTATCCAGGATGCAAACCGTTCTACACATGATTTACATCATCGGTGAGCACGAGACGCATCCTGACCTCGAGTGTGTGCGTCTTTCTGAGAGAACAGAGAAAAAGTTTGACATCAAAACCTCCACATGTTGCGTAGAAGATAAGTGGATTTTTGTGGTGGGGGGTCAATATATCACATAATGGGATGAGTGCTAACGCCACAACATGTTAAGACTTTATTGGGCGGGTGATCATCGTGTGTAACTTCTCTTAGTCACAGATTAAGATTGAGATAGAGGAAGCTTCGATCCGGCCAAATCACCAAGCAAATGGTAAAAATGTCATGTAAGACATTGATTTACAATTTGTGGCACTGCTACTCTGTTATGGTGAACTACTTTATTCATCCACTTATATTCAAAGAACCAGAACAAAGAATTCAGATGGACTGAAACAGGCGTATCGATCCCAACCGTTCATTCTTAGCACAGAGTCTGTTAAGCGACGGCACGCTCACATAACAAGCAACAATGACGACTTTGGAAGAAAATAGATCAGTACATATGATTTACTGCAGGATGTTGAAACTCTACGAAATCAATCAGACGTGCTGTCTGAGGCGAGAGTGTGAAAATGTGTGTATACCCTCCACTGGAAGGACACGTCTGTTGGAAAATAAAAGAAAGTTGGACGGAACCTTTGAACATGCTTTTAAATATTTCAGATAACACTGATCGGATTAGCAATCCGAGACGCTCTGGGTCATATGGTTCCCAGGTTGTAACCTCACGCCAAAATCAAAGTAACGTGGGACGGACTTTGTAGTTCACACGGAGCCGCATGACCTTGAGATCACATCTGAAACGCTCCATTGTTATTGAACACGCGACAGAGATAGCGCGGACGTCGGCCGTTTGTAGTCGAATCAATGGCAGGCCTTTACACATTCCTCCCTCTCTCGTCCTCGCTCTTCGTCGCTGCAGATTAAAGCCGCACAGCAAACGTTTGGCGGATCTCTGGAGGGATCTAAAACTACAAATAAAAAAAAATAAAAATAAAAAGGTTGAGAAAAAGTGGGGAAGACAAGGTGAGCCTGTACTCTACAGAGCTGAAAGGGAAACCAATTTGGAAGGGAGCGTTTATCGTAAGCAATTAACTGAAAAACCGATCAGCATGACAATGGGGTTTGTTTTGTTTTGACCTTCACAAAGTTAGCACACACAAACGGCTGTGGTCCCTGACCAATGCACACTGGAGGTGTGTGTGTGTGTGTTTTTAAGCTTCTTAAGATTTTCACAAAAACATGTCAAGTGAAAACACTTTTTTTTTTCGCATTTTTGTTTCAGACAAGTTTTGTGTTTGAACAGAAACTTTTTCAAAATGTTGTCAGTCTACACAGAAATGAAAACTAGAACAACACTCGGTGGAGCGCGTATCTTCACCATCGTCACATTTGTTTGTGGAACCGAGTTAACATAGCGAATATTAACGCTGATCTCCTTTAATCTCCTCCAAGAGGTGCCTCTCTCTTCCGCTTTGTATGGGAAATTGTTTCACAGTTTTAGGGGGATTTATTCACTGTTAACGTCCCAAAATCTAATGTAACAGTCCTTGGATGATGATAAATCATGCCGTAGAATTTCATGTTAATCGGGTTTGGAGTTTTGCGTATAATACATACTTACATACATGCATACACACAGTACATACATACATACATACATACATACATACATACATACATACATACATACATATGTGACCTGTGTGATGTAGGTTGTCTGCTCTTGAAGAACTTTTGGAGTCGCTCGGGTTGGTTCAAGCAGTCATTTATTGCAAAACAAAGGTTAAACTTTACAAAAACATGGCAAAAATAAAGTTAAAAGTACAAACAATAAATTAGGTACAGTAGTTTCTATCAATTAAATCAGTATGTGCATTTTTAAATGTATATTTTCACAGGCCTTTCAGCCGCTTTACCTGCAGTAATTCAATCGTTGCAGTGAAGGAATTACCCACAATGCTTTGCGACATAAACCCCGCGATAGAACTGCAGTTGCACTTATCCAACAGTAGATGCCAGTGTGTGTGTGTGCGCGTGTGTGTGTGAGTGTGTGTGTGTGTGTGTGTGTGTGTGTGTGTGTGTGTGTGTGTGTGTGTGTGTGTGTGTGTGTGTGTGTGTGTGTGTGTGTGTGTGTGTGTGTGTGTGTGTGTGTGTGTGAGAGTGAGAGCAGACTGGGGCGATGACGAAAGCCGCCCTGAGGAGGCGGGGCTTAGTAGTGATCTCACCAATTACAGAGTAATGCCAGAGCGACTGACAGCAAATTAAACCAATCAGCGTCATTTCATGTCCGAGACTTTGGGCGCGTCTTCAGTCGTCCCTGGCTCAGTGATTGGCTTAAATTCAGCTCTGGTTTGTTCTCACGTGTTTCTATGAGATGCCGAGATGAAGACAACAAGCGGTGAGTCTCTGATTATTAACTCGGTCACATCTCTTCTAATTTACTGTTTGAGCGAAGAAATTAGGCTGAAAAGTTGCAGGACAGGTTCAACTTTCTCCAGTGTAGTTATTTTTTTGAGTTTTTTTTCAAGAGAGAGGAATTGATGTGTTGTTTGAAAACATACCTGATATACCTTTTGTTTTCCCTAAACTCATTTCCAGTAAACCAGCCCCAAAACACATTCATTTTCTAAAGGGGACTAATGAAGCTTCTGCTTCTATTTGTTTACAAGTATGTTAATAAAAGCGTCTTAATAAGTGTCTCTGTTCACTAGCCGTTTAAATGTTTCATGGGGGGAGTTAATAATGAAGAGCCCCACCTAAGAAATTTATTACCAGCCGCCACTGATACATACATACATACATACATACATACATACATACATACATACATACATACACGCAGACGAACACATGGCCTTGTCGAAATCAAACTGTTAATTTCCCGAATGAAAAGCTGTTTACTAGGCAACAGATCCTCCAGGAAGCCGCAGAATGGCGGCCCACCACTCCCTCAGGATGGATCGGATGCAGATTAGAAGTTACTTTGTGCTCCTGTTTGTTATTTGAGAAAATAACTTTCCGAGATTCACCATATTCTGTGTGTAAACCAAAGCAGACCGGAACATCTGCTCAGACCCCCTTCCTCACAGCGAGGGTCTGATCACTGCTCAGCTTGGCTCATAATTCAGCGCAGCGTGTCTGGATTTGTTAGCTTTCAGAGCAGCACACATGGTGAGCTGTGAGAACCGCTCTTGAAATTAGACTTTGGACGATGTTTAATAACCGCCGATGGCAGAATGCAGACGTGGCTTAAGTACACAATGTTACGACCACCATGCACACTTCAACCGAGGCTCGGGAGGGAGGCTGCAGTGGATGGATGGATGGATGGATGGATGGATGGATGGATGGATGGATGGATGGTTAGAGAGCAGTGCGACAGTTAATGAGGCTCGGTGTGGTGGATAACATGGCGCTACAGCCGATCGGGCGAAAAGCAGAATACACAAAGACGTTGCCAGTCCATCATTGGACCCACGCACACTGGAAAATTAATCCATTTATTCGAAAAACTCTAAATCAATTGTTTTCTCCCTGGGGTGTTGCTTCTGCTGTTGTTCCAGCTTTCAAAATCAGAATCACTTCATTAATGCCTGAGGAGATTCTTTGACATCGCTCCACACATAATGAAACGGATAGCTTAAGTAAAGTTCAAAAAGTAATATCATTTTAACTTCTCATATATACAGAGTTAATCTCAGCAGTGACGGAGGAGTTCCAGAGCTTCTGCTGCTGACCAGGGCGTCATGGAGGAGGAGAGTCAGTGTTAAGGACGAACCTCATTTTGGACGTAATCGTCCTCTCTGAGACCACCGAACTTCCTCATCCGAAGTCTGCTCAAACTCAGGGCTGAAAACATTGTTATTCACTGCAGCATTCTCATGGTTTTGATACATTACTCTTTTTAATCATTCCAATTTCTCAATATTCTAAATACATTTATTAATTTTAATGAATTTTCTATTTATCCTCTTGTTTTAATTGTCTTTTATATCTATTTATATTTTGGTTCTCTATGTGGGAAAATGTGTAGCTGAACTGACAAATACAACGACTTTGACTTTGACTATTACTTTTATTTGTGTTATTTTAATGTAATTTTATGGATTTTCTTTGTCTTTGTGAAGCACTTTAAATTGCCTCATGTATGAACGCTGCTGTACATTTGCTACTATTACAGTTGTATTAAGAAAGACAATAAATTTATAATGAATTTCAAGGCATGCATTTATGCAAACATTATTATTGTAATTATTATTATTATTATTTTTTTTTTTTAGATGCTGTCAAACAGGGTTACTATGGACTAATGTCAATTAATCCGGATTTAATATTTTCTTTATTCAATATTAATCGTTTTTCATGAGCAAATACACTCAAGAAAGAAGGGATTTTATTTGTACTAAATGTGTTTATCAAACACCTTTAACAGTTCATGTTAAAGCAAAACTCCCTCCTGCAGATCATGCCATGATACTTTATGTCAGTCGTCTGGTCTGTCTGAGGTTTTTCTGTAGTCAAATTACCCATCGAGAGAACCAACGTGCTTTTTAGCATCTTCTACATCAAGTTGCTTCTGTCACTTCTGGATCCACTGCCCGTTTGCACGACGGAAACTCCACTCGGACAAAATGCATTTCCAGAGACTTTGCGGGGATTAGTGCGCTGCAGATGCGTTAGTTGCATTAATTTTTAATTGCTGATGCTGATGGAATATTACCTCCGCCAAGGAAGTTCTAAAATCATCCATGTTTATTTGCCTGTCTGTTAACAAGATGCCCCAAACAGCAATGAGCTGAACTCCATGAAAAAAGGTACACGGGTGCATTTTGATCAAAGGAAGAACCCATTAAATTCTGATGGGAATTCATCTGAATGTGGACTATGTGTCATTTCGCTGTCTCCATGGCGGAGGTCAGAAATCTCTGATTGCTCTTGTTCCACATTAATTTAGACGACCGTAGTTATTTTCAAAATCATTTCTGTGTTTTGTAAAGATGAGTTAATGTCATTAACTTGAGGAAATGCACAGGGAGAACATGCCTCCCAAGAGACCCTGGAATCAATCCAGAGACCTTGTTGCTATGAATCATCAGCCTAATCAATGTTCTGTGACCCATTAGTTGAAAGCTTTGACTTGTTATTTGGACAAAAATCTTGCTTGGAAACTTCACGCACACAGCCCTCCTTCAGTCAGGACTGTGTTTCCACACAGGTGCCGCGCTCACAGAGCTGCTGTAATATTTGGCGACACCCTGAAAGAGACATAATGAGATGCTAATGAACCCTGTGACAGAACAACAACTACAGTGTGCCATAATCAAGCCGTGATGAGATGATTAAAATCTCTTAATGAACACTTCCTTGACCTAATTTACTGTCCTGGGAACATTGTCACACACATGGAGATCATCTTTTGTTTTAGGTTTTTTTCCTATCAGATGAGTTTCCTGTTATCTGAAAGCACGGCGCTATCTCGTAATCTCGGCACATAACATTGCTCCGGGACATGAGAAGTGATTGCGTAACAAGCGCAGAAGTAAAAGCTTACAGAGTGAAAGAGAGAGAGCGAGAGAGAGCGATAAAGAGAGAGAGAGAGAGAGGGGGCTAAAAGAAGGGCCAGAATTGAACTTGGCAATGTGCTGACCCTGGTTTTCTCCCACAGACGAGTTGAAACAGGAGCATTAATGGACGCTCTCATGGCTGTGACGCTGCTCTCTCCTCCCAGCTTTGGCTTGAAAAACACATTTCCAGGCGGGACGCCGAAGGAGAGCTACAGTCTCAGCTTTAATGAGGCCCCCGTGGGATTTTGAGTGAAGCACCTGAGAGATCCGCCCTTACCTCTGGAGTTCTAGACCTTTTCTGTATGAAGCACAAAGGACGTCGGCTGGATGTACTCTGTGTTTTGTAAGATCCCCTCCGGTGCCGAGAGATTCAAGAAAAGCTGCTCGGCTTGCACCGAATCACGGCTTTGTTTGTTTATCAGCAAACGACTTAAATGCTCAGAGCATAAAAGCACAGAAATTGAATATAGCCTGGTGCATAAACAACTCGAAGGTCGTTCAGCAAGAGCAGAGCTGCCCAGCAGCCACTTTTACACAAAGTACCAATCTGCAGCCGCAGACATGAAATCTGACATAAATCTGCGTATGATCACGTCAGAATATGTTTGGTGCCCCGCCTGAGGTTTCTTGTTCCCTGGACTGTATATTTCGACCTTGCTGAATTCTACTAACATATATTTCTAAAGACGTTTGACCCCTTGTTGGCCAAATGTACAAATTCCATGTAACAAAATTAGCAAAATACATGACTATGTTATAATCTGACATTATTTCTTCATGTGACTTAGTCATCATCCTTTATTTCTTATTTTTTGTATTCATTTAATTTTTCTATAAATACATGATCACTAATCGGGGGTTACTATTTACAAAGAAAAAATACATAGAGACAGACATTAAATGGTGCATTCTAATGCATTCTGGACTACCTAATACTACATTGTGACATGTAGATGCAGAAGAACAATTTCTGCGCAGTCGCAGCGTTCCAGAAAAGTTGCTGTTCGCCATTTCCATGGAGTTGAAGTTGGGATTTGGATTCATTTGCAATAAAAAAGATACCTCCTCCCATACTAGTTGGATGGTTTGCATTTTAAATATCTTGTAAGCACACTGTATTTCTTTCCAATACACTAAATAAACTCTCTGATGCCCCCCAGTGGAGACCTGCACCACACTTAGAAAACCATTGTTGTGAAGTCTACTATACTTATAAATAGCAACCAGTAACAGTCAAAATACTTGATGTCGCGTCTGCAGTACACAACGCTGTCATCTGCATAGAAGATTAATCACTAAACCTCCTGGTTTTCATGCAGTCCTGATGGTTTACAGGAGAATTCTTTCAATTCAGCCGTAGGTGAGTATCAAAGTGTCTCTCACAGCATTATCTTCATGTTGCCGAGGCTAATTCAGCCAACAGAAGATCCCTATACGTGTCATACAATTCAATTAAATGTAAAGTTTTAATGAAGTGAAATACTTTCATCCTCTTCAACAAAGCAAGGAAAAAATTGCTTTTAATCAATAGAGCGGCAGTGAATTTCACATTCATCACTGTGGTCAGCATTGATTTGAAGTTTCTCGCAGACTGTCAGGTGTGGATTCTATCGAGGCGACACTATGAAACAGTGACCTTTTGTGCGCTGGAAAATGCCATTACTTATAATTATAAATCTGACTGTTAACACATTGATTCTCTTCTTAATTAGAAATGTGATAACCTCCAAAAGAGAAATGGCTGCCATGTATTTATATGTTTCTGCAATAGACAGGGCTGATAAGAACAGAGGAGATCAATGCCTCAGTGATTTTTCCAGGAGCAGCCGACTAGATCGCAATACTTCATGAGAGGGAGCCGACTTCCATCATCCCAGTCCGTCACATTATGTCGTCTCCTCTGGAAAATAATGAGCATGTGGATCTTAAAAACCGTTGCCACTTTTAAGCTGAGAGAGTATCTGTGGAGGTAGAAGTGCAGCTGACTGGACATTTTTAAACTCACCGTCAGAATCAGTCAAACTGAAGCAGCTTCAGCCTCACAGATGAGAAGCTTTAATCAAAACTCTCTCCCTCCCCCTGTCGCTCCTTCTCCCCGCCATTCAAAAGTAAGACATGTGCTGCTAACTGACATGGTAAGCACGTTAAATTGACGGGCTATTTATAACCCGAAAGCAAAGCGCAAAGGGAAGGGACAGAGTCCATTTTTTAAAAGCCCTGCCTGAAGGTAAAGCTTTCAAGGGACTGATAATGCTGCCGTTTCCTATAGGAGAGATTTAAGCTGCTTTTATATTTATTTATTTTGGGAGCTTTGTTGTTTCAGACTTGAACTTGGACTCAAGGTTAATTTAGAAAGTCCACAGAGCCACACCTCTTTACTGACGCGTTGATTTGGCCCGCAGGGTGGAGCAGTGGTTAGCACCCATGGAGAAAATGGATCTTTTCTGAAACACTGCTTCTTCACATGCGCGCTTCGGCCGTAGTAAATAGTTCTTCTGCACATGCTCAGTACTGGTCAACAATACAATCGGGGGATGAGGGGCTGCCCCCCTGCCTCACTCCCTCTGGGTGGGCGTCGGAGGTGTCTGGTGCCATTGTAGACTTCACTTAGTAATTGCCCCCCCACACACACACACACACGCAGCTCAACATTCTCATTCATCTGCTCATTTTTCTTCAGTTTCTTCTCCCACAGTTTTCTGAAGGAACAAGGCTTTAGTTGACATTCCAGTTGAGGCTGCAGACCCGCTTCCAGCCGGCTTGTTAGCCCGTCCATGCCCTCAGTATCTGGAATAACCTCCTGGAGGAGATCAGCCTGCCGAGCTCCTTATCTGCTTTTAAACCCTTCTTAAAAGTATATCTTTATAAGTGTGCTCTCGCATGGTTTGAGGCCTGAATTGTACTTTAATCTTTTAAGCCATTTCCTCAAACCTACTATATGTGCAGGAACGTTCTATCGATGCGAAAGTGATTGATTAGATTGTCTCTTAAGACCTGTGTAAGTCATTGTCCTTCAACATTAAGCGTCAAACTATTAAAAACTGTTTTTAGGGTGGAGCCCAAGCAGAGTTGGACGAGACCCGATTGTAATGCAAGGAAATATTTTTCATGTGCTCAAACCTTCGTAAGAGAAATTGCACACATGTGGCGAAACTTTTTATATTTTATGGTCTGGCAAAATGGTTCCATAGCCCCCCCCCCCCTGCATTGTTCAAGTTTCACATTTCCATCTCGCCAAACTCTTGGAGAATCAGTGATCATCATCGGTGTCTTTTTTTTTTTTTTGCTTTTTAGTTGCCATGGCCAGAAGGAGACCTGTGTGTGTGTGTGTGTGTGTGTGTGTGTGTGTGTGTGTGTGTGTGTGTGTGTGTGTGTGTGTGTGTGTGTGTGTGTGTGTGTGTGTGTGTGTGTGTGTGTGTGTGTGTGTGTGTGTGTGTGTGTGTGTGTGTGTGTGTGTGTGTGTGTGTGTGTGTGTGTGTGTGACTCAAGTCAGTTGTATATGCTGAAAGCCTCCAGGAGATCTTTACTTCTCACGTGAAACAAAAAGTTCCATTGACTGAATTAGTGCGTGATGAAGTTCCAGGAATCACAGTGGAACCGGTTCAGTCACAATGCCGAGCTTCAGGTAAAGAAAATGAAAAACATGAAGCAATTTGAGTTTCTGAGTTTTTATTGAGGCTGTAAGTCAGAAATCGTCCAACATGTTTAGTTGGCAGCAAGAGTCTGATCCATCCAAGCACGCAGTTCGGTGACACGGGCATACACACCGGGCATCGTGGGAGTGCAGGTTCCACTGCCCCAAGACACAATACCCACCAGGGTCCAGGCTCCAGACTTCTGACAGACCAGAGGACCACCAGAGTCGCCCTGACAAAACAACAGGAGACACAGCGTGAGTGAATGTCCAAGCAACAAACCAACAAAGGAAAAACCAAAGAACAATGGGAACCCAACAATGGTCCAATGGAGGACCAAGAAAGAACCAACAAAGGATCAACATCTGGAAGATGCAGGTAACACCCACCATGCAGGAAGAAGCTCCAGAAGCACCAGCACAGATCATCAGCTCAGAGATTTTGCTGCCCCAATAACGACGGCACTGGTCAGTGGTCAGCAGAGGGAGGGTGGCCTGCTGCAGCAGGGCGGGGGTGTTGGGGGCTACGATACACAAAGACAACACAACCAGAGTCACAAGTTTGGTTAAAGCTGAGTACAGTGGCCCCAGAGGTGAAACTGCTCGGCTCCCTGCTGCAGCGATGAGCTGCTGATTGGAGGCCCTGTGCGATTGGACGAAGCTGAAAGTGCTTTTACCATTGCTGTTGGTCAGACCCCAGCCTGAGGTGACACACTTCATGCCTCCGGGGAAGTTGTCTCCGCTCTTAGCCACACACACGGGGGACACACGCATGTTGATGGTGGCGGGACTCGCCAGCTTGATGAGCAGGATGTCGTTGTTGATGGTGTAGCTGTTGTAGCGAGGGTGTTTGAACACCTGGCACACAGAGACGTTGTGAGTGTGTGAATGTTGAGATGGGAGAAGCCATGATGTCATGATGGGAGACGTCACTCACCTTGCCAACTCGCATCACTTGGACATTCTCAGCATTGGAGGAGCGGTCATGTTCTCCCAGAATCACACGGTGAGACGTCCTGGTGACATTTCAACAGAAACACACTTGAGTTCCAGAGGCTAAACACATACAAGTACGACATGTATCTGCATTCTGCATTAAAGCTGAAATCCTTCATTTATCTGTGTATGTAGACTCAATGTGCTGCTGCCACACGGCTGGAGAGCTGAAGTGTGAGAGGTGGTGTCGTTTGTGTCTGTGGTCTTAGGTCAGTATTTACCTGACGTTGCAGTGAGCAGCTGTCACAACCCAGTTCTCATTGATGAGGGAGCCGCCGCAGAAGTGGAAGCCTGTGTAATCCTGAAAGAGCAGCCACAGTGAGGCCGTGTCCAAACGCACACTCTTGTATATGTGTGCATGTGTGTGTTTACCTGCAGAGACGCCTGCCAAGGCCAGGAGTGAGGCACCGCCTCCTCACCGTTCACAATACGAGAGTACCCGGTAATGACGGGAGAAATGGCGGGAGTGCCACAACCTGAGGATATTTGAATATAAAAAGTTCAAACTCAAGTTTTCTTTTTCTTCAAAAGTATTATGGGTGTCGTGGTATCGGTGGCAGTTTTTATGAGTACGAGCACTACTGCCTGGTATTGAACCAATACTGGTATCGGTATTGGTGCATCCCTAATTATTCATTGAGTATTATATTTCCCAGCTACCTGGGGCTGGGGTTACACTAATAGTTATAATAAAATAACAAAAACAGGAAATACATTTTAAAATATCTGTTGGAAGTAATGATGGATGTAAAGGTGTCTCACCGTAGGCTGTGCCAGCGAAGGCAAGGCAAGACAAGATCCAGAGGAAGGCCATGGTTCGATCATGTTGAACCGTGTGAGCTGGGAGCTTTTATAGCTGCCAGCTTTGACGTGATTGGACAGTACTGCACTGACATCTTATCAGAGGACTGTGGGAAAATGGACAGCTGGAATCAACCCTTTGACCAATCCAAACTCTCACAGATTTCCACAATAGCGCAAAACAGTTCTTCTGTTTTGTAAGTGATCACAGTTTGTCACTGAAAGTCTCTAAGAGAGTGTCGTTCCAGCAGTTTCACGTGGACTCGGCCCGTTCAACAAAACTATAGGCTCACATTACTGTCATGTACCACCTGGGCCTTAATCCGCACACATCTTAGGAGAAAAGCATTAAGTCTCTTTGTGAAGCCTACAGTCGTCAAACCAAATCTTCTGATTTATATATATTTATTAATGTGAAGCCAGAGAATATCACTTGGTTAAGAAGTTTTTTCTGTGTTGTTTCTTTCACCTGTCTGCGAGTTCATTGTCTTGAATTGTTTAACTGGAAAGAGCTTAAACCTCCTTCCCACGTCAGGTGGATGAGGGACGTTATGTACCGTCTGAAACTGGAAACCATATAGGAAAAATACGACATACTTCAAAAGTGGGAAAGTTTGGAAAATGGAATTTGGGAATAGGTGGGGTTCAGTGTCTTGCTCAAGGACACTTCAGCATGTGGAGATGGGAATGGAACCTGCTAAGTGGGAAATGACGGCTCTACCAACCAAGCCACAGCCACCCAAGTTTATATTTATTTATATTTTGTAGCCTTGTAGACATTTTTAATCTTTCAAAGAAAATCGTTCAAACAAATGTGCTCCTTTAATCTTCAGCAGAAATGACACATCCAAAGTCTACCACAGAGACGACCCGATGAAATACCCTCCTCTCCCCTGCAATGTTTCAATGCAAACATTAGCTTTTCCTTCAGATGCTGATTTTGGTTTCATGGGTATTTGTCTAAATTCAATGTTGTGATTATTCGGTTGCCCAAACAGAAACATACCAACCCATTAAACGTTTTGCACTGACTGAATGTTTGAAATTGAGGAAATTGATGAAAAGCATGAGAGCAGCAGATTCTTCAAACTGTTTTCTTAGTAAAGCAATCGATCACTTTTCACACAGGGTAATGCAGCGCAAAGTACTTCATATGTTGAAAACAGACTCCCTCCCTCCACCCACACAACTTGCTCTCAATATTCACGTCAGAGTTTCGACATACTTCATCCAATAAAAGACAGTAGTAGTACCATAAAACAATAATCTGCAAGTTAAAGGATGAAAATGAGAAACCATGTACATTCCTCCACTGCCTGCTGAGGGCCACCTGGCTGACAGGTTCACTTTCCCAGTCTAAGTATTTATCAGCAAGTTCAGACATGTGAACATTGCAACATGTGAAATCAGCTGTACCCAGACTGAAAGCCAGACATGGAGATACTGTAGTATTATCTGGGACGGTGTATGTCCCAACCGACAAGGAACTCAGCTGTGGAAAGTAACTCCATTCAACTTCATTTATACAGCCACGAATACAACACAATCATTTCATTCACTTTTACAGAGAAAACACAACATTTCCAGAAGAGCAAGCGGAAGAGACCCAGAGAAGAAAAAACTCTTGTTTATTTATAGGAAGAAACCTGCAGAACCAGGCTCAGAGGTGGAGACTTTCTGCTTTTTCTTATGTGGCTTATTTCTATTTACAGTCAGAGATGAGGCTTGATCTGCAGAGTGTCAGTGAAGCGCCTACATCTCGTAAACAGGAGTTTTAATGTGATCATTCGTCTAATTGAACAAGCAGTACTTCCATGAGATGGAAACCAAGCTGATGAGTGTTTGAGAAAATGGAGGCATCTGTACTACAGAGTTCCGTAGGTCAGGCTTCATGTTTAAGAGAGATTCTGATTTATTACAATTCAACAAGTGGTAATGAGGTTCCAGGTTGATTTAATGTTATTTGAGACTTTATCTGCAGAGTACCTTTTTTTTTTTTTTCTGCTTTCCTTGGAACAGCTATGAATTAGTTTTTATCTTTCTTCTAAGTTTCAGTTGTTAAGGGGGTGGGGTTAGTAATGCAGTAATAAAGTTTTTCCTTTCTTCAAATGATCAGTAATCCAAAGTTTTCCTTTAAATTAGAAGAGTTAAATTTAGATTTTGAGCTGATCAGGAGAAAAGACGATTCTCGAGCAGAATTGATCTGAGTCAGGAACAAGTGATGAGTTCATCAATATTTTTCAGCCCGAGCACCTCGTCCCAGGAGACGTGACTGACGGCTGTTTCAAAAGTTTCCAAGTTATTTCTGGTTAACCTGTAGAATTGAAATTGGCCACTGTGAGGGACCGAGGGGTCACCCCGACTCGGGATGTGTTCGGCCTGGTTGTGGTTCAGGAAAGGATGAGGTTGTAGTCAACGTTTCAAAAACTAAATTTGTTTAAGTTGAAACTTTCTTTTTACAAGAGTTGACACATGAGTTGTGACAGCACGACCTGTACGCGCCGACTGTGCATACATCGGAGCTACTGGACGTTTGTGTGAGGAGATCCTCCGTCTCTCCGTCTGAACAATCACGTTTTAAAAGCAAACAAAGATCCAGAGGCTCAGAACCCCTGGAGTGAAACATAAACTACTTTAGAAAAGGTGGAGAATGGAGAAGTGGAGATATTTTCGGGATCGTTGCGTTATGGAACCCACAGTGTAGTATGGATGCAATCATGTGATCACACGCAGCCTGCAGACACGTGATCCGGAAAGCATAAAGGGTAGTGATGGTCCGTTTGAAGCACCGGCGCACACGTAAAAAAAAAACACACTGGGGCCCTTTTCCAATACCTATACTTGTCTATACTTGTGTTCTCGTGTACCCGTGAAACGTCATCAGTGGGAGACCGAGTACTGACCCAATTCTTAGGCGAGTACGCATGGAATACCTGGACGTATTCTCGCTCCGCCCACTATATCGAGGATGCGTCGACACAGACCTGTGTAGGCTTCGGAAGACAAATTACCCATAATGCATTTGGCAAGAGATGGCAGAGGAGATCCGCACTTCCGAGGACGCCTGCAAGTAATAACTCATGACGTAGGTGAGTAAACAATTGGAAAACGGCCAGTGCTTCAGAAGTACTGTGTTGAGGCTTGATTCGTTGATGAATCTGAAGCTTCATTCGATACGTCACTGCTTCTGTGCCTGATTCGATTGGTTTATAAGGAAGTGAATCATTGGTGGGATTTGTGGTGTGTTTTGGTGAGTGACAGTGAAAGATAAGATGGAGGAAGAGAGGAAGAGAGGACATTCTGCCATGTGGGAATATTTTTGAATTGACTTCAGTCAATCAGGTAATTTTGGCTTTTCTGTTTTGTTACTTGCCAAAGTAAATAAATTATATCATTGTCGTCGGAAATTTAAGACAGTTCCTGGACATTTAATTGGATGAAGTCTAACTGCTTTCTCGGCAGCGTAAATTTTGCCTCCATGGACCCCCGCTGCTTCTGTTTACCAGGCCGCACTCAGAGTGTCTCTCAACAGCTAAGCACGTCCCACTGCGTTTGGATTGTAGTGTCAGTGGAGGCTCCCGGCCCACAGATCTGTGAGGCTGATCATTGCACAAACATGCAGTCACATTGCTTCCGAAGCCATTTTAATATCTGCATTTCAAATGTCTCTTTATCACCCTGCCAACGGTATATGGCCATCCCCTCACCAGGACGACAAGTCGCACTGACAAGGATGTAATTTCCCTGGTCTCCAGCTTGGCTTTGAAAGCCAGTCATGAAGCTTTTTAAAATATGTCCGCTGAATAAAACCGCTTCTTCAAAATGTCAGCAAAAACACTAGTGGCCGTGATTAATAGTTTGATTACATACATTTCCTGCGATAAACAGCTTCAAAAGCAACCATCTGTTAAATCCCAGTTATCACAGATTTGCGTTTGCTATAAATATTGTAATTGATGTATATACACATCAAAAAAGGAGAATAAAATCCAGACACTGATGCAGATCTGGTTATATGAATTTCATTTGGTGGAATGCAGAAACGGGGTAAAGAGGATTAAAGCAGGATGCTCCACATGGGGGATCGGGGTGGAGGAGAGTGGCCGGGCTCCACACGGGGGCTTAATGAGGAACAAGTGTGGCTTGATGAGGTAAACGGAGGCAGATGGGCCAGGAGGGGCAGGCATTAGAGGGGGAAATCAAACAGGGACACTTGTGGACGGAGGATGAGTAATTATGAGATCTTTTCCACAAATATTGATGAGGCATAAAGAATAAAAACTCCAAGGACGAGCGACGGAAGAAGCTGTGGAGTGACAATATTAGACTGAAGGACTCGATATAAGTAGATTTTTCCTGCTTTCTGAACACAGATCGTACAAACACTCGTCTCCCACACTCGGGTTATTCAATGTGGGGGTCACACGGGGCACCAGCTGGGCCTACAGGCCCTGGGTGACGAGCACTGGGTCTCTAATAAACATCGATATTAATCCAAGTATCACAATAACAAAGTTCATTATTATTTTTATGATATCTGTTTATAATATAACAAAGAGTATTGAAACATACAAATAAAACATTTGATTTAAAAAATATCTAATAGAGAAATAAATATAAATATATAAACTGTATATGGATACAATAAAACTATTTCATCATATTAGGTATTTATTCTACATAATATAAATCACTGTAATATCACAATTAATGTTGATAACATATGAATACATATTCAAATGTAATTAAAAATCTCTCATTTATCAAAAATATTAGATATATAGGACTTAATACACGACCAGTCAAGTGTTTGGACAGACATTCTCATGCAATGTTTTTACTTTATTTTCTTGACATTTTACATTTTAGATTGTCAATAAGGCATCAAAACCATGAATGAACACATATGGAGTCATGTAGTACACAAAAAAGTGTCAGATAACTCAGAGCATGTTTTATATTTTAGATTCTTCTTAATAGCTTTGCCTTGATTACTGTGATGCACAGTCTTGGCATTCTCTCCATTTCAATTCCATTACCGTAGTTTTCTTATATTACCTAGGTCTTACAACATTCTTACATCTAATTTTCATTCACATAATTTTCACGATTTAAAAAAACATTTTATCTCAGTGTAATATGGCTTGTCAAAATCTGTACTGTTTTTAATTCATCTTTACCTAAATGAAGATGCACCTAAATGGCCTTAATGTTCAATTGTAATCTACTGTATTTCCTACTGTAGTATCACTTTATCCAGCTTTTGTTGTTTCAGGTATTACAGTGGCTTGCAAAACTGTTCATAGATTATACAACAGTCTGTATCAGCTGCACCTGGATTAGAATTACCCAATACGAGTCTGAATTTCTATGTTTAATCCCGATGAACCGTTACGTCGAGACTACATTCAAACTAAATAAAAAACATTGAGGAAAGCTATGTCAAATATGCATCAAGATAAGAATTGAGTCAGAGTATTGCATGTAAAGGACAATAGAAAATTTAAACTAAAACTTAAGAGAAAAGTTTTAAAACACTTAAATTAGGCATTACAATGAAAAACAAGAAGAAAAAAGAAACAACGCTTGAAAGATAGAATACTAGTATAAAGTATTAAAAGTGTGTCTGATAAGCAGCTATATTGACACGCCAACGACAGTAAATTTGACAACCATCTCCAGGTGTCCACCTCCCTGCCCCACCTGCTCACAGAGCAGCATGACGGCGTGGAGAGGCTGAAGCGGAGGCAGCTGTCACCACAGCCAATGTGTGGTCACAGTCAACAAATAGTGGAAACGGAGCTGGAACGACGTCAGAAACACCTGCAGAAATACTTTCCCCATAATCTGACTGTGCATTTCATGAATAGGAAATTTATTTGCACGATTTCTCTTTGGTATTGTTCAGTTTTAATGTAGTTTTTCCAAAATTTTCATTCCCTGGAGCCAAAAAGACTCGTTCACACCAAAATGTTTCATGTGAAGAAACGTTGGGGTTTTTTTAGCATTTTAATTTCAGGAAAGTTTTGCATTTACACTGCAACGATTTGAAAACTATGGAGACTTCCACTAGTGGGTGTTGTGTGTTGTAATTAAACTACACACCAATGCAGACAACAATTTGCTATAAACATTAACAACATGAACATTCGTACGGACAGACGACCAAGTTGGGTTGTTGTAAGTCCCAGGAGAATTTGGACTGAGAGTCTTGAAACTCTGGAGGAAAACATTGTTGTTAATGCCCATCTATACTGAGCATGTGCAGAAGAACTAGTTACATCATTCGTGGTGTGCATGTGCAGGAACAGCTTTTCAAAAAGCTGAAAAAGCAGAAAAAGTCCCCCCGTTTCCATGGAGATTGAGTCTGTGTGTTTTTGAAAAGTTGTGTTTTCCGTCATTTCAATTGGGATGGAGTCCAAGTTCTTTTTTTCCCCGAAACGTTTTTTTTTTTCGCATGTCACCGTGGAGTCTAAAAGTTTTGCCCCATCCCCCACCATTTCCATGGACACAGAGTCACTGTGTTTTTGAAAAGTTGTGTTTTCCTCCATTTCCGTGAAGGTGGAGGGGTTGTTTTTTCCTGAAAAGTTGTGTCTTCCCCCGTTGACAGAAAAACACAGCCAGAGCATATTTGAAAAGTTCCACCTTGGAAGTAGTTTTCAAAAAGTTGCGTTTTCAATGGCACCGTTGTCAGGTATAGCAGACACTCAAAACACAAGGAAAGTTTTCTATTTTCACTTGACACACCATTGTTGTGTAAACAGGGAACTGAATTCTCAATATCGGTCCATATTTGGGCTTTTAACGAACAGGAAGTCTGGAAGCGCAGGATTGGCGGCGTTGCTTTAAATAACATCTGTTTGTGGGAAAAAAGAACAATCTGATGAGCAGTGTGCCTGCTCACATTTAGATTTGTGGAATCAGAGATGAGTCGGATTCTCTCTGATTTGTTGACTTTGTGCATAAACTCAATCCCCGTTTCTCCTTTTTGAGAGTCAGAAGAAGCTGAATCCTGTTCCGACGGCCGAGGCTCCAGTCGGCAGCGCTTTATTATGAGCAGATAATTGATCACTGGAGCCGTCCAAGCGGTTTGCCTGCAGGAGCAGCTTGTGACCGCGCTGCTAAATTACATCCATCGACTCTCTCTTCAGATTCAGCTCATTAAAAACACAGATTAGAGATAACAGAGGCATCTCCGATAAGTCCCCGCTCGTCTTAGATCGCTTCTCTGCACTCGGCGCCGAAGTTTCAGTCTCAGATCCGTCATCTTTGTGTCGATTGTCCTGAACGGCGTCCTCTGATTAGATTGGTGCCAATCCACCAGCTGCCCACACTGCAACTCTTGGCTTCATTTCCTGGAAGTCGTACCGTCGCACTAACTTCAGGAAACACTCTGATGTTTTTACCTTCCCACTAAACGCGAGATAAGAATCTTGTCTCTGAGATGTGAAAACCGTGAAGCTCAAGGTTTTCCTTTTATCAGCTAAAGACCAATAAGACTGGAGTATTTATATGAAGTACAGCAGGACAGCTAAAACAACAGCTGATTATTCCCTTCAGTTCCTTTTGCAATAAAATCCATGTGCGTGCCGAGTTAATGTCAAACTGCTGCAGAAGAAAATCCGTTGTTGCTCCTGAAAATACAAACGTGAAAACAGCTGCTTTTTGTTGCATAACCACAAGTTGCAGCATTAGCATCACCCAGATATCCGACACGGTCCTGAGCCAGCCACTGTTTTGGGACATGCAGGATACTGGAAATATCTTACACAAGGATCAATGTCTTGTATCTTTTGTATTCAGTATACAACCATATATAGACCATATATGATCAGTACAGTATGGTCTCCATATTGTTATATAAGGGCCATATATGAAAATATAGTGCATATATGGACTATATGTGACCTGTACATGTAACATGACCATATATGGTCATATACAGGTCACATATGTATATAGTAAAGTCATTTTGCAATTTAAACCATCAGAATAACAAGAAAAATTTACTAGAAACAAAATAGTTATATTTTCCATCGATTCTTAAAAAAACAATATCTACATTGACAAAGAAGAAAATAACAGAGGATATACAATAATGGATCCTACATTTTGATTCTCACCAGCTGGATCTGATATGTGTTGTATGAGACAGTGTAGATGTTCATTCTTTATGAGGAGAGTTTTTGAATTTTAATAAAGTAAACCAGGATCGAATCAAATCAGGTTTTTGTACACAAACATGGCAGAAATAGACAAAAAGCTAATATTATTAATCAATCAAAAAACAGATTTAATGTGGATGGATTCATACATTCACATACTTGACATTTCCATCTTTGGCCACATCCGGTTCCTACAAACACAGAAGGGAGCTAAACTTTTGTCTTGTCATATCTTCTACAACCGCTTTTTCCCCTGGAAACAGTTTTTCTTTCTTCCCCTCACATCATGTGAGATGAGAATGTCCAGAGAGGTTGCAGGAACACTCAGTTCTGCGAGTGCGTTGTTTCTCATGAGACAGAGAAGAAACTCTCTCCGAGGCTTGATGACTGGAAACTGTCTGATGACGTCTAAAACCCGACATGACATTGTTTGAATTGCATTTAAACTTGCTGGTCTCGGCTTTCGCTGGTGAACGGTCTAAATGTTCTAGTTTATTTTAAAGCTTCCCGCTGTCGTTTGCGGTCATCTCACCCAAGGAAAAACCTGTTTCAGATGATAGAAGATATGAACACACACACAATATATTTAGGGAACTAGGTTTTGAAATCCTGCACCGTAAATTGTGCTTTTTGTTGAGTGTTTATGTAACATGTTGAAAGAGACAGAAATTAAGTTAGAAATATATTTTACGTGTTTAGACCTACAGGTTATTCCCATAGTGTTAGCCGTGGGACTGGTGCACGAGTCTCTAAACTTCTTTTAAGCAGAGTCACTTCCAAGCGTCTGAATATTCACTAAACATATTTCCTTTGGTAGTGGAGTGTTTGGGGAAATTGGTTTAAAATGTATTTGCTAGAAAGGAACTATTCTGTGTCAACAGACAGTTATGAATCCGACTGGATGAAAATCGCTTGTGGGGTTCCTCAAGGCTCCGTCCTTGAGCCTCTTATATTTACCATTTACATGCTCAGATTAAGGAATATTACAACATCTCCCATCAGAATTATGTAGATGAGACGACACTCTAATGCATGTGTGTTAATATGTCAGAAACAATTTACAGCTTAATCCAGAAAGAAAATGGAGTTCATTGTTTCTGGCCTCACAAAGGGTGAACAAAGGTTCATATCCGGCGCTCACATACATACATACATACATACATACATACATACATACATACATACATAGGCATCACATTTAAAATGTTGTTTTAAAGGTGTGTGTAAGCAGGTATACAATTGTTTTTCTTTCCTGATTTAAGAAGAAACTAAATTGTTCTGTTCATCTGTTCGATAAATTTAAGATTTTAATCCCAGACTTTGTGGAGTTTATTGCAAATAAACGTACCATTTGCTCCAATGCAGTGGAGATGCAAATGAAGGATATAGGAAAGAATAAAAACACCAAAAAGGACATAAATAGCCATAATAATGTGTGAGGGTTAAAGGAGATAACTAAAACGGTATCAAACTTTGAGTTTTAAAAGTACACAGTTACACAGTTGTGTGTGTGTAAAATAAATAAAAGCACAGAAAGAAGGTAGAAGGGCGTCGGGCCTTTCTTCAGCTCATCGATTTCTGTCAAAGTGACCGCTCAGAAGGAAACCAGTGAAAGGCTTCACAAAAACAAACCTTCACCTTCATTCAAACGTTCCAGTACAAGCTGGTGAACCAGAAGCAGGACCGATTCCCGTGTTCAGTCGATCAGCAGCTGGTTTAAGTTCAGGGCCCGAGTCGAGGAGGACGTTTGGGCTTTTAAATAAAAAGGACAAACGGAAGAAGAGAAAACCTGCAGACGGACTCAGCCGTCACCAGCAGAGGCATGACGATCTCATAGTCACCGTGTGGCACCATGTGTCCTCCACGGGGGTAAATGCCAGGATACACGTCTACAAAATCTCTGTGTGGAGCTTAAATGTGTGTGAGTCAAACGTGCTGACTCAGCGTTTTCCTTCATTCAACGTCTGATCCAGACGTTTTTTTTTTTTTCTTTTTGTCTTGTTTGTGCCGACTGGATCACAGTCGACACTGTTTCGGGTGGGTGGGAGGGGTGGTAGGGGTGGGGGTGGGGGTGCTGATTACAGCATCAGTGCATCAAGGCGTGCGTCCCGCTCTGGCATGTTTGGAAAAATTCATATCAAATAAAAGATATTTATGGACACGGCGACAGGCTGCCGCTGCCCGCGCTCAGGTTTCTTGCGTTTTACTGCCCTCCGTGGCCACATAAATTTACACAGATTGTTCCTCGGCTGGTAATTCACACACAGCACCCTTATTATACAGCCTCCAAGTCTGTGATAATAAGCCCCGACAAGAAATGACTTGTTATACTGAGGGAGCAATACTAGTTTCTCTTCATCTGTGGACAAAATATACACACATTGTGTATTACACCTTCAGTTATTTCCAATTTATTAAAGTTTTGTTGCTGTTGTGCACTTTGCTTCAGGTATATTTCTTTATTTTTCTAAACATAACACATGCCGTTTTTAAGTTTTCAGGATTCCCAGTGTGCAGATTTGACTTCTTTCTGCACATGTAAAATCCTCTTTATAGCCATTCTAAAAACAGAATGACTGTATGATGGGAACCTCCTTAAGATCTGTCAGAGTTTTACTATGACTGGTTGTTTTTGTAATAAAACCACACATACATATGGGCGGAGAAGAAAACACTAAATCTCAGAATATATCAGTGGGATTACGCCGACGTTCATGACGAAGTTGAATTCCGTTGTTACTGTCCAGTTGTGTAATCGTACACGTGCAGGAGAACTATTTACCACAGCCGTGGTGCGCATGAGTATTTACAAGCGTTTCAGAAAAGTTGTCTTTTCTCACGTTTCCACGGAGACAGAGTCGGAACGTTTTCAAAAAGTTGCGCTTCCCCTCTTTTGCACAGAGAGCCTGGGCATTGTCAAAAACGTGCATTTTCGTCCCTCTCACTGGAGTCGGGGTGTTTTCAAAAAGTTGCACCGCCATCTCCTGTTTCCGTGGAGACGGAGTTGGAGCATTTTCAAAACGTCTGAGGACCGTTGTTGTGTAATTCAGACCCACAAAATGCAACAACAAGTTTTGCGTTTTCACTCGAAAACATCGTGTATTCATTGTGATATTTAGATGCAGGACTGCATTCTACAAAAGCGAAGTAAAAAAATGTATTTTTTTCATTTGAGATGGCTGAAAGCAAACGGTAATGGAGAGTGAAGAGCTAGAAATAGAGCAGAAATTCAATTTGTAAAGAGAATCAAGTACAAAATTAACAATAAGTAACACAAATCTCAAGATAATGTGATGGAATTGCTGTGATGTGAATACAAATCCGATTGAGTAAAGTAAATAAAGGCCCCAGAGGAGTTATCGTGATATTGATCGTGTAAAAACTGCCTCGTTTCAGCTAAAACACGCCTCCGCGGTTCAACGTGAACCGTGTAAAGAGACGTATTACAATGTGAAATCTGCACGTTGCACCATGTCAGCTAGAACGCTGTAAACGTTATGAGCACGACAGGCTTATTTCCTCTGAAGGGACAAACTGTCCCGCGGCGCCTTTAAGAGCATCTTTAGGTAAGAAAATGCAAGAAAGTCGATCTTCAAACGTCTCCAGGTATCAGCTGGGAAATCAGAGCGAGCGGCGGCGGACAGGTCGGCTCTTAAACTGTAAAACTTTATGGATAACATGAGACGTCTCGTCTGATCGCTGAGGAGGTCTGGAGCAGTTTATCTGTTTACCTGAAGAGGTTTTCTTTTTCATTTTTCTCTCTTGATTTTCCCTCCTTTTTTAACCACTTTCCATTTTTTATACTTTTTTTCCTTTTTCCTTTTTCCTTTCTTTACATTTTTCCTTTTTTTTCCAATTTTTTTCCTTTTTTCCTTTTTCCTTTTTATTTCTTATTTTTTCCCTACTTTTTTCTTTTTTCTTTCTTTTTTTCTTAGTTTATTTTTTCCTTTTTCCTTTTTTTCTCATTTGTTTTCTTTTTTTTCTTTTCTCCTCATTTACATTTCCCCTTTTTTCCTCCTTAATTTTTTCCCCCTGTTTTCTCTCTTTTTCTGATTTTACTTTTTTCCTTTTTCAAAATTTTTTCAAAATTTTGCCTCAATTCTTCTTTTTCCCTTTTATCTTTCTTCCATTTTCTTCAATTTTTTTTAATTTTTCCTTTCAAAAAAGAGATTTCCTCGACTGTCACACCAATTCTTGGAAGTTGACCTCACAATATCTTCACCAAATCTCTTTGGAAAATGCATTTGTGGGATGAGCGTCAGAGCGTCATCGTGTGTGATTCCCCCGCCTTTCTATTTTAGGTGAAACACTGCGGGAATGACGTACATGGAGATGTGAGGTTAATCTGGGAACCTCTCAGGGAGACCTTTCATTTGACCCGGATTAAATATGGATGGTTTGCGATAACAGAGTATAAAACACAGATTCCTGTGACACGGCACAGCGTGCAAGGTGAAAGAGGTCAGCGACTGTAAATCGACTTTATATGCAACATAAATCATAAAAAAAAACATTAATTTCTAAATTAAATGTTAATACAATCTGGGGCAGGGGGTGTAACTCCCCCCTTCCTCCATCACCCCACCCTGCTGTAGTTAGTCAGGTTGTAAAAACACGTCTTGCTCAACAAGGCGGCGTTAACCTTCAAATTTAATTAAAACTCCAGACACAAAATAAATATATAAAAAAAGAACTTTTCCCTTGACTGATTGGTTGAAGAATTCTGCCAGTAAATTAGCGAACCAGACGCAGACGTGGCAGCATTTCTTCGGTCTTTGGACCCGACTGCATCAAATCAGACTCAAAAAGCTGCCAAATGCACATTTAAATAATAGAGACTGACATCCGCTTTTAAGCATTTCTAATATGTCCCTGCTTTAAGGTTCTCCTTCACTGGTAATAGGAATGTTTTCTGCTCAAAAGCTTTTTTTTTTTGTCTTCCTGCAGCCACTTAGATTTCCCTGAATGCTAAATAGTGAAATGAAGCTTCATGCTTTGAAGAAAAGTGATCAGATCAGGTGTAAAAACTGGGATTAGAGGCGTTAGAATGAGATTAAATATGTTGTAGGCAGACGGGGACCTCTACTGGAGGATGGTTGGTACTGCAGCATTTCAAACCTCTGATACAAGTTACATTTTTATGGCAATAGAAATAAACATGATGTTGTATTGAGAAATCTGTTTACAAACATGTCAAAATGATTAAAATACCCTGTATTTCATTTTTTATGGCTTCCAGAGTCCTTTAAATGAGACAAATTTCTCAGATTTTTTAAAAATTAGTCAACAAAATGCAAAATCTTCGACTATAACTGAGATTTAACATATAGGTTTTTAAAAAAACTCCACCTAATGTAGCATTATCCGAAAAAGAAGTCTAAAGTCTGAAGCACTAACACCTAAACTTAGATTATGTTTCGAGTATATGTGATTGAAAATAAAGCAAGTCTATTCAACCAAATACACACAAGAACATTAAAGGGTGAGAAGAACATAGAAACTACGAAGAAAACATTTGTACCTATTATAAAGAAAGTAAACCTGCTGATTCTGGACCAATTTCCTATTTCTACATTATATTCTAATACTTATATACTTTTATTTTCAAAAATCATCATCTATACTCCTGATAACATTTAGGATCTTATGGTGCCGGGGTCAATCCCAACTGACCGTTGATGTGTGTCCCAGATTAACACGGGATAATTGAGGATTTAAAGCAAGTTTGGTTGATATTTATGGTTGTCTGGTTGTACTGGTTGTATTAGAGTGGGTATATTTCATAGTGTCAGTGCTCCACCTAGTGGCAGCAGTGTGAACATCACTATTATAAGAACAGAGGTTTGCCTGTAAAACAGCCTCACTGGGCTGGAAATGGGGTTTTTAAGTCACTATAATTGTATAGTAGAATACGATTCAATTCATTTCCAAAGCAGAGATAGAAAAAAAACAATAAATCCACATGAGCAAGCAGATCCAGACTCAGCGGTGGAGACTTCCTGCTGTGCAGGGAAAGTTTCCCAACAGTCTAAACCTAAAGCAGTGTCACCAGAAAATGCTTTCAAAAATTAATTATGTTTTCATGTGAACTGTTTTAACTGAACACGTAAAAATGTAGAATCTGATAGAAAAAAGACAAAGTGGACAGGTTTATTATGGGGTTTTTGTTTGTGTTTTTTACACACGTGTACACAGAAAAGAACAGGATATTACAAAAGATATAGCTTCTGAATATATTGTGAATGACTTCACCAGAAAAGAATCTTTCCGTTCTCGGTTGGTATGAAAACAGAAGCTCTCTGAGCCTCATATCTGAGTTCAGTTACAAAAGAATGTTTTTTATCACATATGAGCCAGTAAATATTCATCTGCACATTTTGCACTACGTCACATCTATTAAAATCCACCCCAAAAAGCTTTTAAACAGTCCCCTTATCAGAGACATCAAGTCATACTGAAATATAAAAACAAAAAAAAAAACATGTATGTTCACAAAATTTACCAACATGTAGAAAAAATTGAAAAATAACAACGTCTACAATTCAACCAGTCATATACATTTCTCTACGTCAGTGCTGTATAGTCAGCTTGAAATAGGAAAAACTTTCAAACAGTGAAAAGTTTTAACAGTGAAATATATCAACACACTAACTTTCCTTCATTATTTACACTGTGAGTGAGGAAATTTCTTATCAACCTGCATTTTAAACTCTTAGAGAATAAACACAAAACCTTTGTGATGCTTCACACTGTAAAAACATATATATAATAACAGAGAGTACCACTGAAGTGAACTAAAATCTTGATTATTTTGCTTCTAAAAGGCCTTCAAAGTTATATGTGATGAGCAGATCGATGTTTCCCACTCGGGGGTTGGAGAACCCATTTTGGGGAACCACATGAGGTCGCTTCAGAGAATCTCTAGTAGATCTCTTCACTTTCTCAAGGTTTGAAAACTTGTTAAATTGAAACAGTGCTTGATGCTGTTTGAGGTATTTCTTTCAGGTGATTCAACAAAACATTTTATGACCAAAAGAGTCAATTCATAAATTTTTTAAACCGATAAAATGAAGGCAGAAACCATGTTTAACCTTTAAAATGAACATGACGTCACACATTAGGTTTATATATCTGTAACACATATAGAAATATTATATTTAGGTTGCCTTTATGGTGTTTAATAACTATGCTATTATGTTTTCAGTTGTTTTCACACTGTTAGCCATTTTTAAAATGTTTTCTCCTATTTTTGCTTATTTTTTCTCCATTTTTATCTTAAAAGTTTTTTTTGTTGTTGTTTTTTGTTTTTTTAAGAGAATTTTGATTGATTTTTCCCTATTTTTAATATTTTTTACTATTTTAATCCATTTTAAATATTTTGTCTGGTTTTAGTATTCTGGTTTGCAAATCGAATGGAATCAACATATTTTCATTGAATCTTCAAGGAGCCACTAGAGGGCGCTAGAGGTCGGCTTCGTTTTTGTGTTTTCATTCCAGACAAGCTTCATATTTACATGGCAACGTTTTGAAAACGATGTCCAGAAATACTCAAAACTATTTTTAGTTTTTAATCTTTTGTCATTCATTAAACTGTCAAAATCTTCATTTTGTGCACTAAATGCTATTTCCTGGGCTCAATTTTTGCTCGATCTGCAGGAGCTTTTTAAAACGCTGACGATCCTTCCGGCTCCTTTGGGGCAGATAACTGCCACGTCACGTTTCAGTCGTCTCCAGAGTCCTCCTGTGGATCTCGTTGAGGACGACATCGCTGGTGGAGAGGTCAGATATGCCGCTGTCTGCAAACGCCGAGCCTGAAGAGGATAGAAACAACGAAACGTGACACGAGATCCAACCATGAAGACGCTGACTAGAAAAGGCGCTGCTGGGCGCACGTACCGCTGCTATTGGTGACGTCGCTGATGACGGATGAGCTTCGGGAGGTAAATGGAGGAGGTGAGGCGGCTGGAGCGCGGAGCGACGGGTTCCTGTTCTTCTGGGTGGCCGTGCGACTCCATTCTGCAGAGAAAGAACACGGGAGGCTTTCCTCTTGTTAAACAATCCTCCCATGTGCTGCTCATAGACCCAGTGAGTGACTTCAACCTAAAAGGCTGAGCGCCTTGAGACAGTGCCCCTTGAGTCCCCCGTGTGGCGAGGAGGAAAACTGTGGGTCAAGAATTCTCCACTGTGATTGACCCAGTGAGGAGCGGAGGTTGGTCAAGGGGAGTGATGCCACAATTTCCTTGAAAAAGTAATCCGATTGCTGATTACTAGTTCCATCCGTCGATCCATCTTCTCCCGCTTATCCGTTTCCGGGTCGCGGGGGTGTCAGTCTGAGCACCGTCACCCAGATCACATAGCACCGATTAAGAGCCTTCCTGCAGGTGGTGAGCCCACGGGAAGGGATTACTAGTTACTCCTTTAAAAAGTAATGTAGTTTCTTTACCGATTATTTGTATTTAAAGTAACGAAGTTATATTACAAGTTACTCTTCAGTTACTTTCAGCAGCTGCCGACAACACAACACCCTCCACCGTGTCAACATAAAAATGACTCCGTTCTGATCACCGCCTCCTGCTGACACATATTTAACCTTTGACCTTCGTTCTTTGTTGTATTTATATCTGACTCACGCAATGACAAGGTTTAGCGATGATGTTTGTCGGTTCCTGAACGCACGTTACTAATTAACGCGTTACTGGCCAAGGGTCTCCGGATGCACCGATACCACTTTCTTAAAGGATGAGAACAGAGCGCTAACATTTAGCCTTTCGCTACTCGCCGATACAGAATACCGTATCAGCGCGTCTCGAGTTGTGTTTGCTCCATAAACTATCACTGTGTTCAGATTCCACACAGTCATGGCTTCACAAAGGACGTTATGACATATTCGCTGCTGATTATCTTGACAAATCAAACGAACAAGATTTTTGAAAATATACATCCAGGAAAAACACACCTGAGTTTTTAGCCAAACGTAGTTTCCCACAGCAGAGGTACGTTCTCCATTGCTTGCGAACAGTTTTCTTCACAGCGCAGTGGAAAACGAAGATGAAGAAGCCTACAGGGCGACAAGTTGAGTCATGAGACGGCGGTTTGGGTGATACGTTGAGTCCAAACCCTGTGGACGGTTGTGGATTCACCTTGCAGGGAGTTGAAGATGGAGAAGAGGTACACGAAGGGGAGGTGGAGCGGTCCCCAGGCGAACAGGGCGAAGCCCCAGGTGAGACCGAGCAGGACCATGAGGCCAGCGATGCTGCGCAGGTCTGTGATCAGGCCTCTGTTGGGGGACTGGTTGTGAGGGTTCTGCTTCTTGATGCGGGACAGCTGGACCATCACGACCACGAAGACCACCAGGCACAGGACGAAGACCAGGAGGAAATAGGCCACCACGCCCACGTAGAAGGCGATGTCGCTTCGCAGCCAACAGCTAGAGGACGGACACAAGAAGAAATGACATTTATCGTTTGGATTTTTATTGGATATTTCTTACTTTGCAGATGACGTGTGTGTATTAATTTGGATTGCTAGATAACCTGAAATGTATTATCAGGCTTTGTATTAGTGTTAGTACACCATGCCAAATACACACTGCTCAGGCACTGCTTTCTATGATTACATGCATTTCTATGATCATTCTATGGGTCATATTAAGCAACTTTTCAACACTTTCACATGGTCTCGTTGGTCCAAGAATGTTGTATTCCCCAAATCCACCTTGATTTTCCCCATTTGAATATTGGCTCATAGGAGCTGCATTCAGAATCTGCTGTGTCTGTGTGAGCTGGACTGGCTCCGCCCACACATGCCCATCTTGGGAAGAGGAGGAAGTACTTCTTCTCGTGGTGCCACGTGCCAGAGCAGAGCTGCCTAATTGTGGGAGGAGTCAAAGGGAGGGCCTACCTTGATTGAGATTGGTTAAACCCCCGATGACACTATATAGGGTTTGATTTCTGATTGGCTGCTTGGAGCAACACACTTTTTAAAAACTGAAACAAGCCAGGGAGAGAGTGGACAGACTGTCTTCACTTCTGGGACGTCAGTCCAGGTATGGAGACGGTTAGTACTGCTGGAACACCATTAGAATGTCATTTTGGCAAAATATGACCCCTTTAAATGAGAATGTTTACCTCTTCCTAGTGGTCAGTTATCTGAGGCCCATTTATTCTTCAACTTCTCAAGTAAATTCATAACATTTCTGCATTTTCCATTATGAAAAGTTTTGCGTTTCCCCTGTGTCTATGGACACGGAGTCGGAGTGTTTTCAAAAAACTTGAGTTTTCAGTGGCTAAATAAGCAAAGACAACAGGAAGCAGGTTTAAACCACCATGTTTCACATAATATTACACGTTTAGGATGTTGTGAACCAGCTACCTTCTCGACTGCACCTTTTTATTCTTCATAAGATTAAAAGAAACTAAAAATATCGGGACAAACCAAACATAAAGGCTTCATCACTTACAAGTCATCTGTGCTGCCATCTGTGTCTCTTCCATATGTAACCAGCCCATAGTTGTCTTTATCCACTGATATCACGATTATCACCACCACACAGGGAATACCTAACAAACAAAAACACATCTATTCATATTCATATGTGATAACTAATGCTAAAACCTCAGTGTGGACCTCACCCCAGCCCATCAGACTGAACTTCAGCATGTATCTGCCCAGGTAGGGGGTGAAGACCCGCACGATGCTCAGGTACATGTGCAGCGCCTCCAGCCCCGCCCAGGTGAAGGACGTCAGCAGGAAGTAGTGCAGGAAGAAGGCGGTGCTGATGCACAGCCCGACGGCCGGGTAGAGCGCCAGCCAGCCGTCCAGCAAGAAGACCAGGTTGAGGAAGAGGAGAGAGAAGCAGAGCTGCACCAGGATCTTCGCTGGGATGTCTCGAAGCAGTTTTCTAAAAGAAGAAAGACGGGAGGAAAAAAAAACAGCTCACCTTCAATTGTTTTCCTTCTTAAACTCACTTTTAGGTGTAATGAAGAGATGGATTCTCACTCGAATGAGAGATACGTCAGCAAGGTCATGGCAAGAAAAACAGCCGAGATTCCACAACCGATGAAGGTGATGAAAGTGAGAACTTGTGCATTCTGGCGGTCGATGACATCTGGTCTGGACAAATCCTGCAATTGAGGAACACAAAAAAATGATGCGATTATTTTAGGTTTGGATTTTCATACTGTTACCTGAGATGTGTTACACCAAAGGTGTCAAACACATTTTAGTTCAGGGGCCTATTTCATCTTGAGTGGGCTGGACCATTAATAGAATCGATTAACAAATTACGAATTTCAACTTTAAAGGGTCATATGATGCAAAATCCACTTCCTGAAAGTTCTCCAGCAGTACTACTCGTCTCCGTACCTGGACTGACGTCCCAGAAGTGAAGACAGTCTGTCCTCTCTGTCCCTCCCTGGCTTGTTTCAGGTTTTAAAAAGTGTGTTGCTCCAACCAGCCAATCAGAAATCAAACCCTATATAGTGTCATCGGGGGTTTAGCCAATCTCAATCAAGGTAGGCCCTCCCTTTGACTCCTCCCACAATTAGGCAGCTCTGCTCTGGCACGTGGCACCGTGAGAGGAAGTACTTCCTCCTCTTCCCAAGATGGGCATGTGTGGGCGGAGCCAGTCCAGCTCACACAGACACAGCAGATTCTGAATGTAGCTCCTATGAGCCAATATTCAAATGGAGGAAAATCAAGGAAAAGCTGGATTTGGGGCGATAAAGTTTGAATACAACATTTTTGGACCAACAAGACCCATGTTAAAGTGATAAAATGGTGGATAATAGGAGTTTTTCTTTATTGTGGTGCAGAGTATATGTGATGAAAATATGTCTTTTCACAAAACCAAACAATTACCACAGAAAATAACTGCAATCTCAACATGAAGCCAATTTTAAGGAAACCTTCTGGTGCAGAAGACATTGAAATGCATGTGTTGCAATGCATTTGTCCAAAAAAATCAATGTTTTCTTAGAATTTCTACAATTTTCTCGGTGGTTTGGCCGGAGTGGAGCCTCTTGCAGGTCAGACTTGGCACACATGTTTAACAGCCCCATGTTACACAATCATGCACACAGACAGATACAGACCAGCAGTATCGCAAAAGATGTGAGGTGATTGCAGCTGCAGATGGCCTCTTCTGCAGAGGCGTTGATGAGATAGCAGCCGTCCGAGCTCCAGCCTCCATCACCATCTGAACAATAAGACCAAGAAGACATTATAACCACCTGTTTCATGGTGTGGACACAGATCACAACAAACTGTTCTGACACTTTTCTACCAGAATCAACTTGAAGCAGCATCTTTTGGATCTGGCCAAGTTCATTAATAAACCTTGGGAATACACGGTCTCGACACTGGTTCAAAGGATAATGACTACTGACCACAGCAGACTGAGAAGATGACAACAGATCTGGAATATTGGCGGCGCCCTGACCCAGGCCTACTTGTATTTTTTTTTTTTAATTCAACTTTGAGGACAAAATGTTCTCTGGTCTGGTGAGAACTGTGTGCCTGTGTGTCTGTGTCATCTGGTCATAATGTTATGGCTGATTGGCGTCTAAATGACTGTTGGTTATGCAGGTACTCACCATTGAAGGTGAAATCCCAGAATACACAGGAGACTGAGAAGTTACCCTTCAAACCAAAAAGAGAGTTTCAATGCATCCTTGTGTCATCATGAGGTTAAATTGAAAATAACATTAATACAAATGTAAAACACAAATACATGAAATATCACCTTTGTATGAGTGATATTTCTCATGGAGAACTCAATGTTTTCAGTTAGGTTGCTGATTGATAGATTGGCCACACTGCAGCCCAAAACTGGACTGACAATGGTTTGGTCATCCAATGTTACATCCTGCGAAGAGAAAGACAATCCGTCTGATCTGACGTCTTTGATGAAGCTCTGTCACACCAGGTAAAATTCTAATTGTTGGATTTTCATGAACTCTTTTCTCAGAAGTCGTATAGAAATGTGATGAAGATACCTGGAAGAGTACGCTTGTGGTGTAGAACGTGAACTGGACTCTGCTGGCCTGCTGCTGCTGTTCAGGACTGAGGCCCGCTGTGAGGGGGGACGGCAGGAACACAGAGGCCAGGGCAAACTGGGACCTGGTCCACCGGGACCTGCTCAGGACTTGTAGCTGGGAACACAGAAACACCACGGTTCTTTCAGCGCTATTGTTGCCTTTGAAAAATGATTCAATATCAGCTACAATCTACAGATTCCTTTATACATGAGAATGAATACAATACAGTTATTGTTTTATCATGCAGTTCATTCTTCACCTGTACCTCGTCTGTGTTTACAATCTCAACATAAGTTGCTGGAAAGTTGGTCCCATCCACTTTGTTGACTGCCAGAAGCAGTGAGCCTGAAGAGAGGATCTCTCTCTCCTCAACAGTCAACTTCAGACCCAGATTATCCATCTGTCGAATCAGCCTGCAGCAAACCAAGCAGACACACTGTGTTAAAACAAAACGTGTGTTTGAGCGTTCAAAGGGGAAAAAAAGAGTGGGACCTGTTGGCGGATGTAGAGAGCGCTGCAGAGTGACCGTCCATCAGGTTGCTGATGATGTTGAGAGCCTTTTGTCCAACGGACGTCGACACCGAGGGGCCGCCGAGAAGCTTCTCCAACTCGCCCACCATCTGCGACATCTGCAGCAGCCATGAGGTGAGTTAGGCCCTGTTTCCACGGCAACGTTTGAAGAGAAATCGCAGTTTTTTGCGTTTTCATTTCAGAAAAGTTTCCCGTTTACACAGCAACGCTTTGAAAACGATGTTGGTTTCCACGGAAACGGCAGAAACACTAACAGTAGTGGAGGTAGCATGTTGGAGCGCACACATTCTCTCCATTTCCTCAGAGGCGGACTTGGAGCGTTTTCGAAAAGTTGTGTTTTCCCCCATCCACGGACGCTGAGTCAGAGTGTTTTCATTTTCTCCCGTTTTTACGTAGACTGAGTCGGATCGTTCTCAAAAACTTGTATTCACACCTGTTTCCATGGAAACTGGGTCAGGGCATTCTAGAAAAGTTGCGTTCCCCCCGGTTTCCATGGAGACGGAGTCACAGCGTTGTTTAAAACTTGCATTCTCCCCCATGCTCATGGAGATGGAGTTGGACCATTTTCAAAAAGTTCCACCTTGGGAGTTGTTTTCTAAAAAGGCTCCAAGCACTGTTGTCATTTAAATGGGGCCTTAAGTGCTAAAAGACAGCACTAAAACCAAAACAGTAATTTCCCACTTCAAATACATTTAAGTGCGAAAAAGTTCATGAAAAGCACGGAATCTTGACTTTCTTCCAACAAATTGAGTTTGTGAAGAAAAATAAATTGTTTGGTAATTTGTTCCAAAACTGGTGGGTGCAGGAGAAATGAGTCTGGCTCTGTAGAATTGGAAGAGAGATCTCTCACTGGAAGAGTGCTCTGAGTAGGAGGACCGGAACGAAGATGCTTAAATAGACTTTTTTTTTTGAAGTTGCTGCTTCATAAGCGCACATCAAGGCTGTGAATTTGATGTGGGCAGCGACTGGGAGCCGGTGACGGGATTGGAGCAGCTGGGCTCTGAGCGAGGCCTGCCAGGAGGAAGCTGCAGCAGCCGGTGCGTGAAATGAAAGCAAGCGAACCAGGAGCGCTCAGACAGGAAATACTTGTAATGTTGTACATCTTGTAAGCAAAAAAATAAATGAAAAACGTTCAGCCATTAGATGCTGTTTACTAAAGGGATAGATTCGCAGGTTTACCTGAGTGGAGTTGAGCTGAGATGCGTTCTGTGTTTGTTCCATGAGGTTGTTTGCTTGTTCCTCGTGTGCTGCTTCACTTATGGTTGTTAAAGGAATTCCAGTACCTTCATGTAAAGTGCAAGATATCAGGAAGTTATATGTTGCAGTGATTTCTTTATTCTGGTGCTTAGAAGGCGCCAACTCTTTGCTGGGCCGGAGCTGAGCACCGATACGTGAGGGGATGGGCTCGGGGATATTGAGACCAAGAAGACCGGTGGAACCGCAGAAATTTTTTAAGAGCCGAGCGTGTCGATATGTTACTGACCATCTCAACATGGACGCTAAAATGACTCAGCAGTGGACTGAGGATGAGACTGAGAGCTTCCTGTCACTGTGGTCTGCAACCGAGGTGCAAAATACATTGGAGGAAGCCTCTTGCCAGCCAAGCCTCGACAAAATGAACAAGTTTAAAGGAGACTACAGAGAGTCGTTGGGTAAACGACTACATACACAGTCATCCACTGGGATGATTTTAAATCGAGGTTTTCTGTCTGGTGGCTTGGCCAGATTGGAGCCTCTTGCGTGAAGGTTTTGGCCCTTATGTCTGACACCCCCGCTCTAAACCTACAATCAGAATAGAACAGTTATCAAAAACTACAAAACTTTCTGTACCAGTGACTGTGTTGATGGTAGTGATGTTTTGAGGCGTTGTAGAAGTCGTTTCAGTGTTTAATTGGGTTGGACTGTGAGTACTCGTTGCAGTTGGTGGTGTACCTGCTGGAGTTGTTGAATTAGTTCCTGGTTCCCTGGTTGCCGTGGAGGAACCGGTGACCTTTGTGAAGGAAGTCACGCTCCCTGTGGTGTGCTCGGCACTCTGGTTGTCGAGTGGACCTGTTGTCAGTCGATGAGTCAAGTTGTTTTGTGTAGAGACGGTTGACGGTGCAGTGGTTCTCTGGTGTGTTTTAGTGTTTGGTGCAACAGTCAGGTGGTCCACAGTATCTGAATTCTGAGTCACCGTCGTTACGTTAGTGTGATTTAGTGTTGTAATCAGGCTTGTGGTTGTGTTTCTCGTTGTAACTGCACTATTTGTTTCCTCTACAGATGTATTGTATGTCGTTGTGTAGTTGGGAGATGTTACAAATGGGGTATCTGTTGTGAAATTGTGCGATAAAGTTTTGTTGTGTACTGTTAGGTGATCGGGAGAAGCTGTGAATGCTCTTGCTTTCGTGCTGACGTTGTGCCTTGTCCCGTTGTCGGTTGCTGTGGTTACATCCTGCATTGTTCTGTGATTGGTACGGGGTGTCAGTGCCTCAGTTGGAGTTGCATTGTATTTTGGTGTGTGACTAGAAAATGGTGTGACTGTAGTGACATCTTTCACTGCTGTAGTATCATTTGGAACATGTGTGACTGTAGTTAAATTGTGCTCTGATATAACGTCATAAAATGGTGTTACTTTAGTTACATTGTGTGCTGTTGTGTTACTCAGGGAATGAATAACTGTAGTAACCTTGTATGTTGTGTTGTGTGGAGAAAGCGTAACTGTATTTAGACTGTGTGTTGTAACATTAGGAGACACTCTAACTGTAGTCATGTTGCCAGATGTACTATTTGGAGAGGAAGCGACTGTAGTTACACTATGGGCTGTAACATTTGGAGACTGTTTGACTGTAGTTAATCTGGGTGTTGTGTTGTTTGGAAATTGTGAGGGGGAACGTGTGACTGTAGTGACATTTGGCTTAGCTGTGTTTTTTGGAGAACCTGTGGCTGAAGTTGTATTGTTTGTAATCTGATCTAAAGAATCTGTGACTGTGGCAACATTGTGTGTTGTGTTATTTGGATTATATGTGACTGTAGTTATGTTGTTTCTCGTTACAGTTGGAAAATGTGTGACTGTAGTTACATTGTATCTTATGTCATTTGGGAAATGTCTGACTGTAGTTACATTGTGTGTTGTGTTATTCAGAGAATGTGTGGCTGTAGGTACATTGTGTGTTTTATTATGTGGATAATGTGTGACTGTAGTTATATTATGTCTTGTGTCATTCAAAGAATGTGGAACTATAGTTACATTGGCTGTTGTGCTATTTGGAGAATGTGTAACTGTAGTTGTGTTGTTTGTTTCATTTGGAGAATATATGGCTGTTGTCATGTTGTAAGTTGTGTTATTCTGAGAATGTGTGACTGTAGTTACATTGTGTGTTGTGTTATTCTGAGAATGTGTGACTGTAGTTACATTGTGTGTTGTGTTATTCCGAGAATGTGTGGCTGTGGGTACAATGTGTGTTTTATTATGTGGAGAATGTGTGTCTGTAGTTATGTTGTGTGTGGTATTAATTTGAGAATATGTGACTGTAGTTATGTTGTTTGTTTCATTTCGAAAATGTGTATCTGTTGTTTCATTGTTAGTTGTATCATTTGGAGAATGTTTGACTGTAGTTACATTGTATCTTGTGTCATTTGGGAAAGGTCTGACTGTAGTTACATTATATGTTTTGGTAGTTGGAGAATGTATGACTGTAGTTATATTGTGTCTTGTGTCTTCCAAAGAATCTGGAACTGTAGTTACATTGGCTGTTGTGCTATTTGGAGAATGTGTAACTGTAGGTATGTTGTTTGTTTTATTTGGAGAATATGAGGCTGTAGTCATGCTGGAAGTTGTGTTATTTGTAGAATGTGTGACTGTAGTTGCATTGTGTGTTATATTAATTGGCGAATGTGTGGCTGTTGTTACGTTGTTTGTTACATTTCGAGAATGTGTGTCTGTTGTTTCATTGTTCGTTGTATCATTTGGAGAATGTGCGACTAAAGTTACATTGTATCGTGTGTCATTTGGGAAAGGTCCGACTGTAGTCACATTGTATATTGTGTTAGTTGGCAAATGTGTGACTGTAGTTACATTGTTTCTTGTTTCATTTGGTAAATGTGTGACTGTCTTTACATTGTATGTTATATTGATCAGAGACTGTTTCAAAGAAGTTGAACTGTGTTCTGTTTGATCAAAATATTGTGTCCGCTCATGTGTTGTTACATTGTTGGATAATGTTGTTCCTTTCACAGTTGTATAAGTTGTATTATTTGTCATGGCGGCAGCAGTCATCGTGCTCTGTAGTGTATTGCTGTTTGGTTGTGTTGTAGCTTCAGACGCTGTTGCCATGACTGCACTATCAGACAAAGTAGTAGTTTGTACAGTTGTGATGTTGGAAACAGCCACAGTCTGGAGCACCGGTTGTTCGGTGGAAGACTGTGAGCTGCTGATTGTTGTATGTGCAGATGTAATGTTTGGCCGTGTCGCTGTGTTTTGTGCTGTAGTTCCAGCAGTTGTGTGACTCTGTCCTCCAGTCACAGGCGACCGGGGAAATTCAGGAGTGACGCTGATGGTGCCAGTCGACAGTGTCACAGTGGGTGGAGTCGTCATGGGAGACTCAGAAGAGCAGCTGTCAGTCATCAGAACAGCAAGAGTCTCATTTCCTTTACTGTGAAAAAATATAGCAAAAATCAATTTGCTTTTAAAATTACAAAAAATTATATATATATATAAAATGCATTACAACTTTCTGTCAATCGAGAGTATATACAATATATTTTAGTCATTCATTCTCATCTCACACCAAATCCCTAGAACAGCAGGAATGTTAAATTTTTTTAATAGCGGCAAAATATATTCTTCTGAAAATGATTCTGTTATCCATTTGACTTTTTTCTCTCATTTTTTTTCTGTATTTTTTTCCCTAAAAACAATTTCTGAATTTGCTTTCAATGCTTGTTAATATAATTGTTGTTGTTGTCGTCATCATTATTATCATTATGATATTATAATTGCTATTATCATTATCATCGTTGTTGTTGTTATTTTATTATCATTGTTTTTGATCATTAGAAAAGAAGATTAAACTGAAAAAATATAGAATTGTTCTAACTTGATCTCTGAGAATGTGTCTGAAATATGGCAGAAGAAAATAAAAGCATAATTCAAGCAAATCCCTAAATAAATAGAAAATTGCGTTAAGAATAAAACCAAAATGTTACATGTATGAAAGAAAGTTTGCCTTTTCTAATTTCTTTGACACCTTTGTGATTGTAACAGAAACAGAGCGTCAGTGTGAGGCTCTTGGCCCCTGTAATACCATTCAAGCAGAGTGGGGTCCAGCTGGCAGACGTCCGAGGTCAGCAGGTCACTTTGAACCCAGGTCAGGTTGGACACGAGCAGCGAGCGGATGGACAGACCAGGACGACCACACACCACTGTGGACAAAGTGCACAGTCAGGAACGGGACAGAACTCACAGAAAAATAGATCTAATTATAGAAAATGGACAGACTTATGCGGGTGAGCGGGCTTTCGATGGTGATGGAGGTCAGACTGAGGCGCTGTCGCACACTTTCATACAGGGAGCAGTCGTGGACGGGCCCGGAGATCTCCAGTATCACCATGCAGCTGTACAACCTGAACACCAGCGTTATATTAGAACTACCAGTCCAGACAATGTGTCTCATTAGCATTTTAAAGCTTTTTAAAAAAGTTTTATACCGATTAAAACATCACACTTCATGTCTATAGCAAACCAACTCAACAGAATTTATGAATGCAGCCTCAAAGAAAATGTCAGTAACATTATTAAATAAATCATGCAAGTAAACAACGAGATTTACGAGGAGTCATCCATCAGGAAAGTCAAAAAACTGTTTCAAACAAATGACTTTTAACCACTCATTTATGTCCAAGCTCAAACAGTAAAACTGTTGGCATTCTATCAGTATTTATTGCGTATCTCTAGTATTTCTACAAACTATAAATGACATTTCAACATGAGATTTGTGTTATAGCACAGTAATAATGGGAAGATCAGGAAGAAACATGCTCAGGAGCTTTTGACCATCATCATTTCACCAGTTCGTTTCAAATGTAAATAAATGTCTTTAAGTGCAATTGTATGCTTTGTTTGACTTTCAAAAGTCAATAAAATTAATATCTTAGGCTTTTAATAGATAAAATCTAGATAAAATGTAAGATGACCGAAATCACATGTATTCTAGAGTGAACAGGAGAAAAATATTATATAATGTGATATATTGCCTGCTGTATTCTTGGAAAGGATATATTAAGTACTGGATCAGATGGCACATCATAAGGATTATTATGATATTATTTAACGCATGTATATATTTGAAACTTACTCAAATATAGGACCAAAAACACAACAGTTTAAAGCGAAAGTGGCATAAATTGTCCTTATTTTCAGATATTATATCTATAACCCATAAAGAGGCACTTTCCTACATGCATAGGAATTAAAGTGCAAAGAGAAAAACCAAACATACTTGTCTTGTATCCCATGACACTCCAGATGAACGCCCTGGTTAAGGAGAAAGATTCATAAACTAATATTAACACATTTCATAACCACTTTAAAATGTATTCATTTGTTTTTGTAAAGATGTTTGAAGAAGAGATCACCTGATAAAGCTTCAAAATATCTAAATGTCTACATCTGAGAACAAAGAATGTGGATTATAATCACTGAAACAGGCAGAAAGAACAATATTTTAAGAAGAAGAGTGCTTTGTTTTCATACTGACACCATGAAAAATGAAACTGATTATGGTGAGAAAACACAAACCTTTCTGAAAATTAACAATTATAATTAATTATACTGTAATAAAAAAATTGAAAAATAATCTATAAAGTTCTCATGGCTTTTTTTTGTGTGTTTTTTTCATAGCTGGATTAATTGGTGACATTAATCTGATGACTACATGTACCATAAATGATTCAAACTTACTGAGACTGTGTGTTGCACCGGGGGTCTGTGCGGTTCTTTAATAACTGGAATTTAAAGTGGTGCAGTTAATAGATGTTCATTATTCACCACGTGGCTGACATCCACTGTCATTACCAGTTCCTGTAAGGTGTCGACGTTGACAGAAGAATTCTGGATGCTGATTCTCACGGAGTAGAAGTGACCTGAGCAGGAGATGAAGACACGTTCGAGGCGAGTCCTCAGATTAAATAATGTGAGAACGATGAGAGAGTTCTTACTGGCAGAGCTGCAGAAGGCGCTGCAGTCACAGAAGGAGGAGGAGGAAGGCCGGTGCCCCCGGCTGCAGGAGGCCTCAGGCCCTGCAGGAGGCGGGAGGGAGTGGAGCTCCACCAGGGAGCTGCAAATCAACCAAATCACAGGTTAGATGAAGCGTCTCCAGCAAAGAAGCAAAGAGACAAACAGAGGAGACGCTCACCAGTCCACCTGGGAGGATTGGCCTGACTGACAGATGTGAATGAGAGAGGACGAGGATGTGCAACGCACAAACCAACCAGGAGGAGGCGTCGCACCCTCGCACAGATTTTTACCTGCGTGGAGGAAATGAAGTGAGCACAAATATATATGTATGTACTACATCTATGGGATATATTCCATGTGTTTTGGCTGGTTTAGCCGTTGTACCTTTAAGAGGTCGCCGCCCTTTCAGTTATTAAACAGTTTTGAGCGAATCTAGTTCAGGAACCAGCTCACAGGTGCTCAGTGTCTTTGCACGCCGTGGACAGGGTGTCAGGGTTTATATAAAGAGACAGAAAATCATGACTTATGTCCATTTCCAGACACAAACTAACCTCGTACACGTTTGGACTGTGGATGGAGTAACTGTGCTACGACGCTGGATTTTCTCTTATCGAGATACCTTCAAGGATTAACCCTGGGTTTTCTGTCCTACGAAGCTCGTTCTCTACCTCCTGACCAATCAGATGTCTTGGAAAATGACCTGCCCATTCTTAAATGATCATGATTGTTGGTTCTGAGCTGCAGCTGAGAGGAGAGAGTATTTAGAGCGATCTTTTTGATATAATAAAGTGTCACTGAGGCTTTGGAGGATGTTTTTGTTCTTGGCTTGTTCCAAGTTTGTTTCGCTCCACGAGGGTTGATCTGGAATAATGAGCTGAATGATAATGCTCAGGCTGACAGAACTGCAGAAACATGAATTTATGGAACGCAGAACCACTCATGCCGTCACAGTGATGAATTAATATTCCAACTTAAAAAAAAACACTCACGGGGAAAACTCAGCCTCAGAACAAGTGGATGGAGAATCGAAACTAAAAGTAGAGCAGAGAGGAAGTTCTGTTTGAAACGTTTCTGCTGTAATGAAGATAAACCGAGTGATCACAATACCGTCCCTTTATATTGTACAATGAATTAATATTGTATAACCTCACAAAGTCACGTGTTAACAAGTCGGTAATGTTTTGACTTTGGACGTGGCAGCAGTGCAGCTTTTAGTCCAGTGGAGCCGTTTATTTTGGTTGGTTGGTTTTTCAGTGTATGGGCTGTCTTCATAAAAGATCTGTCAAGATCTTCACCATCGTTTGCCTGTAAGTGGGTGAATGCTCTCTCACCGACTCTCTCCACCTCTCCTGTTATTCTCGCTTGTACTCCGTCTCCAGCCCGCTGCAGTGCAGAGCTGCCGGCCTGCTGCAGGTCACATGCTGAGACAGCAGGGCTGAGCAGCAGCAGCGCGCCGCAGTTTGTCTGACTGGAGACAGAAACATTCACCGTGAAGCGGCCTCACGGAGACGCGGCAAAACGTGGCCGCGGAACGTCTGTTACCTTATGTTGGTTTTCTCACTGCAGGACACCCCCATGACCTGGAGAAAGGAGAAGGGAGGAGTCGGGCTTCCTGCTTGTTTGGGATGCATTTAGGTGGAGGGGTGTTATTCGTCGGAGGACCAGACTGACCTGAAGTTGTCTGTCACCCTGACAGAAATCCATAAATCTCGTTTCTGGATGTGCTGCGTCGCCGCTGTCAGAGTGACAAGCAAATGCTTTTGACACCTGAGTGAGAGACGGAGACACAGAGACAGACGGATGCTGAGCCCATGTGGGAGGGGATGGGAGTGTGACACATTTCAGTTTTAGGTACAAGGAGAGTCGCTGATGTTTGTCTGTTTTGGCTTCATCCCCGTGACTTTTAAGATGAAACACTGACGATCCTTCAATTTCACGTGACAAGATTGACTTTTACGTTCATTTCTAAAGGAACTAAGCTTATTTTAATTATAATGTAAAAGTCATTCTTCTTCTTTCCTACCAACAGTGATAATAATCTGACCCCCCCGAAAAGTCAAAGACAGATCAGTGTTGCCACAGCACTGTTCACTTGTCTTCTGCTTATGAAGTATTTGAAGTATTTCAGGTGCATCACAGATTTGGAATGTGCTTCTCCTCCACACTCCTCCTCTGCTTACAAAACTTGTTTCTGACATTTCTAATTAATTCGACCCGTCGTTTAATGAAGGCGCCGGGGATGAAACCTGACAACGAGGGCAATGAAAAGTTCTCACCATATTTTGCACGTCTGTTTCTGTCTTACGTTGCTCGTTCACCTCCACACTGATGGGCATCCAAAAGTATGCGCCTGCAGGGAGAAATAAAGCTGTGGATGCACTATCGAGAATCAAAAAGACTGATGGGACGAAGAGTGGGTAACTCTTACTCTCATTGGAGCAAAGTTTGCTGGTGTCACAGTTCACGAGAGGAGCTCCTGAAAGACAATACATTTAGAAAGCTTATCGTAACCTCTTCCACCTGCACCAACATGCGCCAGATGTTTGCAGACCGACCTGATGTGGGTGATCTCCCTGGTGGGTTAGGGTTGGTCAGAAAGGGTGGTGGGATCTGATTGGCTGGGCTGGTGTTTGATGTCAAACCTTAAGCAGCCGGATGTCATTGTTAGTTAGACATTAATCTCATAGTTTTACTTTTGTCTCCCAGAATAATGTGGAGATCATTTCAGCTTTTACAGTCCAACAAAATTTTAAATAGAAAAAAGTGTGGCAAACATCATATATGTTTAAGTGTCAAAGTTTATAACAACGTAATAATAGTCAATAACGTAATACCTGACAATAATGTAAACATTTATGACCTGTTTCAATGTATTCAAGCCAATAACATGATAACTTGCACATAGTATAACATCTTTGATCCATTAGCATTATAACATTTTTGCTGATAATCTAATGAGTTATTACATGATCGAACTTGTTACCCATTGACTTTTAAAACCAGCATTTATTAAAATGACTTTTTTCCCTCAATAAACAGTTCAGTTGACATGAAATGAATGAGAGTGAATTTGGGCTTTGGACAAGAATAACGGGCATCCTGCTGTACATGAAAAAGTTCAGTCGGTTTCTAAAACAACATAGTGCTGATCTATAAATATTTTTATTGTTTTTACAACTGAAATTGTATTTACAGATCCATAAAATCATGTTTAGAATGATGCACAGATTCCAAAATGAGAAAAATAAGTAACAAGTGTTTGATATATTATTATTTGTTTGTCAATGTTTTTCCATCTGCAGAGATATCAGATAAAGTTGTCAGAATTATGCGACTTTGATCAAATTAAAGGTATTTTTTATGTTGTATGTACATTTATATTTGTCAAATAAAACGGAAACTGACTTATTGAATTTCAAAATCGCCCAAAGTTGGATTATTTTTAATGAATTTGTTTGTTTGCTTTCTTCACTATGTGCTGGTACCTTATTAACCTTATTTACCTTATTAACACGGAAGAAAAAGTATGCTCATAATATGATACAAAGTATTACATTCAGCATCAAATTTAATATCTTTCCTGCAATAAATATACTAAATCTAACTGAAACAATGAGAAAACCTTTGCAAAGTTTCCTTAAATGCCACAAAAAATGTAGTCGAATATATTTTTTGCCACTTCTTACAATTAACTGGCATCAAACTGCAAATATTGTGACGAATTCAGAATTCCATGCTATCATTTCTGTCTCTGAAAAATAAAATAATACTAAAAAAGGGGTTTATCTATTAGGTTTATTGCAAATACATATGAAATGCTTCTAACGCTGGGAGAAAACGACACAGTTGAGATGCAGAATTCTTAACTTAAGTGCTGTAATGTGTGATTTTTTTGCTGACTGCTCAGGAATAACTTATAAAAGCAGTATTATTTGTGTACAATATTCCAGGTATGGGCAAAGCGTTAAGATGAATCACAGTGAGATGACGTTTCTTTGGGTGTTTCTGTGTTTTTGGTGAAACTTACCATGCCCGCGTCCAAACTGAGGCGTCGCAGCTGGAACGGTGAAAGTCAATAATAAGGATGTGATGTCACATATTCTACTGGAATATTCCAGAGTTTTAGCAGTAGAGCAGTACACCATTGGAGAGGAACTTCAAAATATTGTCCAACGCACTCACATATATAAACAGTTCGGACACGTAAACATACAAAAACACCCACTGCATGCACGCGAGTCACCGGAATACACACCGTTAGTAACGCCTCTGTAATCTCCAGCCCCACGTCTCAAACGTTTCTTCTCTATAAGACACATAAAAACATGCATCATGCGTCTCTATACCGTCCCACGGAGCAACATGAGACACAAAGACACCAAAACACATTGACGTAACCTCAGCTTGAGAAATATTGAGAGAATTGTCAAATTGTGTCTGGATGAAAAAAGAATCTCTCTGTGCTCCCTTTGATAACCTTAAGAAAGTGAACTCAAGCCAAATGAGGTTTCAAATGATGGAAAATGAGCTAATTTTGTCATTTGCATTCACTGGATGGAGTTTTGGGGGACTTTATGCACAATGGTACACCCTGAATATGAGAAAACTGCATTTCTGTGCATTTTGCACTCCGGGATCGGGATCATTTGTGATTCATTTCATCTGGACATGCTTAGATTAGTTTAATTAAATTCATTAATGTTCCTCAGGGGGTGAATATAAAATCAGAAGAGTTTGTTTCCGTTCAGCTCAATGTGTTGTTTACATATAAACGGCAGGAATACTGAAAACTACGTAGTTAAGATGTTGAGCCACTAGTTGGTGCTGAAGGTCCATCCTTCTTCTCCTACTTATCTGTTTCTGGGTGGTGGGGGTGTCAGTCTGAGCACCGTCACCCAGATCACATTGACCCATTAAGAACCTTCCTGCGGGTGGAGAGCCCACAGGAAGGTGGCGCCCGGAATGTGGGACATGAACCCTCTACCTTGAGACTGAGAGTCTCATGCTCTACCAGCTCTACTCGCCGGGGGCTGATGCTGAATGTCGTTTTTGTAATGAACCCACACACACGTGTGCAGAGAATAATACTCTCTAAACATTAACAATGGAAGTACACCAACATTCTAGTGGACAGACCACCAAGTTGAATTGTTATTACGGAGACTGTCAAAATAAAAGCATCAAGTCCCTGGAGAACATGGACTGGGAGTCATGACTCTCTGGAGGAAAACATGTTATGATTGTCTCTACTGAGCATGTGCAGAAGAATTATTTACAATGTGCACAAGCATCGGAGCAGTGTTCCAAAAATGTTATGTTTTACCCCCGTTTCCATGGAGACGGAGTCACAGTGTTTTCACAAAGTTGGGTTTTCACAGAGAAAAATGGGGGGAAACCACAACGGTGCAGAATGTCTCCACACTGTTAGGGCATTTATTTAGTTTTTATTTGCATTTTTAAATTTGCATTTCTCCCCGTTTCCATGGAGACGGAGTTCCTCTTTGGAAAGTCCCACTTTGCTTCCAAACAGTAACATGTTCAGTGACTCTGATCACTATTGTGCAACTAAAGTTTTACATTTTCACTTGCAAAAACGTGAACAGGGTCCGACTGTAACTGTAGTTTTTTGTTTCGTTTTGAATAAACAAATTTTCGTTTTTTCCGCCCTATAGTCACAGGAAGTTGACTCAAGCTCCCGCAATAGTTTAAGCTTGATAATAAAAGTGATGTAGGAAATCATCGGTTGGCTCAGATTGAACCTTTTCACTCGTGAATAAAGTTTGCACAAACTAATTTGTTGTCGAAAAGTCTTAAAAAACCTTCTTAAATCAACTTGAAGTTAATCAGTTGTGTCAGTTTCACCTCTGACACCCTCACTAATTGCCAGAAGTAAAAGTTTAAAGTGCTCAGTTCAGGCAGACTCTATAAAACGCCTCTAAAAAGAACCAATCGATAGGCCGGGTCGTTCAATCCCTCAGAGAGCTTCAGTTTTAATGACCATTGTTCATTTGTTTTTATGAATGCCTTTTAATGGCTTTGCTACGTCTTTTTCTGTGTTCCAGCTTTCAGAAAGGTGTCAAATGGGTTGATATTTTACATTATAAGCTATTTGAATCTTGAACAAGGCTCTGCGGTTTAATAGTTTGCATCTAATACGATCCCTTTTCCGGGGCTTTTTCTATGTAGTTTGCATGTTCTCCCTTTGTTTCCTCCAAAAGCACACGTTTGAGGGTAACCAGTGATTTTAATGCTCCAGCATTCCAGCTCCAGCTGTAACCCCGACATGAAGGATGTGTAAGTGGATATCTTAACATTTTAAAGCTCAAATTACATCGACAGTGTCTGATGATGCTCGTGAGGATGGCGTGTGTAAAGTTGAAGCAGCTGTAAGTTGAGAGAAAAGGAGGTATTTAAAGTTATCTGATGTGTACAGAACTGCGGAGGATAAACAGGCTTCAGAAACACCAGGATTAGAAACGTGCCAGAAGAACTTCTCAATAGAAAGCGTTAGAAATGCTGCATCCTGCCATGAATGCAGTGAAAACTCAGTGAGGATTCATGCATAACCTCCCAGTTTCCACATCTACAGTGGAGCTCGGTGAGGCTCGGGTGTCCATGCCGGCCTCACCACACATCAGGTGGAAGTCCCGGGCCCGGGCTCTGGGGCTGGTCACGCCCCAGCTTCTGGAGTTCCATCCGATCACGGAGCCGTCCTCGCACAGCCCGTGATCCTCCAGGTCGGCCCACACCCTGAACATGTAGAGCTCCACCACGGCCAGCCGCGGCCCCGGGGGCCTGTGGCGGGGGTGGCAGCCCAGCCACAGGGAGCCGGACGGGGGGATGGCGTTCGCGATGACCGTCCTGTCCGCGATCAGCCTGCCGTCAACCTGAAGCATTTAGAGGGGGGCACTTCGAGGCATGGCTCCGCACTGTTTTTCTGGTTTTCTTACATTTTACACCCATTTCTACAGAAGCTTATTGCATTCACATGAAATATAAATTATTACTCTATTTTCCCGAATGAATGAGATAATTATCTCGTATTTATGAGAAAAAATTTATTTAAAAACATTGGTCTGTTTTTCTGAATTTATGAGATAATTATCTCATAATTATGAGGAAAAAATGCATTTTGATAAAATGTGGCTATGTTTTTCTGAATTTATGAGATAATGACTTTCTTGGGGGGGAAATTTTTTCTAGTTTTCTACATCATTAGGATAGTGGTGCATCTTATTCCAAGCAGAAGCTCTGGTAGACCGTTGAAGGAAACAGGCATGGCCCCGGGTCTCAAGTTTAATCCAGTTTTATTTCCTTTTGGGTTTGAGACATTGGGACACTCGTGTCTTTCAGTGGTGTTGATGGTATTGTTATTATTAGTTTGTCAACTTTGCCCAGGAACCTTCAGGAACCTGCAGCTGTTCAGACAGCATTTCTCTAGGAACTGGGCAGATGTGGAACGCTTCACGGGCAAAAGATGATGCATAATTATATATATATATATATGCTAAATATATATGCGATATATATATATATATATGTGCGAGAGAAATACCTCATAAATTCAGAAAAACAGAACCTCTTTTTTATTTGTTCAGAAAACCATTATCTATCATATCAGAATTGTGCATTAATATGTGAATTACACAAGATTAAAAAAGTATAATACATTTCAAATAGATGAAATTGTATATTTATTCATTATAAAATATTATCTATTATATTCTTATATGATATCTCTAAAGTAGATTATATATTTACAATGTTCTTTTGGATTTTATCGTATTTCTAATGCTCCGATATAGCAATAAATCCCATTATGTAACACACCCCAGCTCTGACTCTGCTGTGTACTACAATAGCCTCCCCTCCATGTGTTACCTGCAGGCTGAGGCTGTTTCCTGGGACGTCCCTCCGCAGACACAGCCTGTGCCAGAGTCCAGGACTCAGCCTGAGAGGAAACCTGTGTCTCACTGTCAGCAGCCACCCATAGATGGCCTCCTGGTCCCCCTCCAGGACCAGCTCGGGCCTGCTGTGGCCCGGGGCGTAGAAGGAGCTGTAGGAGAAGGCCACCCAGGCCCCCGGGACCACAACGCGGAGGTCCACGCACACCGTCATGTGGAGGAGCAGCGGCATGGAGACCCCGTCCTGCAGGGTCCAGTGGTCCTCACAACCGTCTAACACTGCTTTAGTGTCTCCGAGGAAGAAGCCCAGAGCTGCAGCCAGGGGGGGGGGGGGGGGGGGGGGGGCAGGTGAAGGGTTAACGTTTACACCCAGAGGGTTCTGAAGCTTCTGAAGGAGAGAAACTCCTCATTTCATCCCAGTGGGGTCAGGTGAGAGAACTAGAAAAATAATCTATAAATAAATAACAACATCTCCACAATTTTCCTCTTCCAGGTCTGGAGCCAGTGAAAATAGTTTCACAAAAGCTTTTAATGAAGAATAAATGACATTTAAAATGTCTAATACATGTTTAATGCTTTTTTCTTTTTCCCATATCATTTTTAATCATGAATTGTTAGTTGAGCCCAAATAACACACATAAAAAGAGCATCGTAAGCCATGGAACATCAAGAACAGTCAACAAAGAAGACACATTCAAATACTTTCTTTTTAAAGGTATTTGTTAAAAAGTGTACAAAAATATACATTTGCTCCTTTTGAAATATTTTATTTTTTTTGCCTGCAAACATTTAAACCTCTGAATCGTCGTGTTTCCCTCAGAGTTTCTTTGCAGACTGACATCGTGCTCCGATGTCCGTCTGCATGTTGACATATTCACCCTGACTGTCCTGAGTAAATAAACCCGAATCTTCAGTTACTTTTATCTAAAAAATACACATTGTTATTTTAGTTTTTACACCATGAAGGACCATAGGACTGGAGCCTGGGGCGGGCGTATTGACCCCCCGGGGTCGGATGTTTAACACTTTAATATGACGGCAACAAACATCTTTAAAACAAGAAAGGAATCACGCACTCTAAAAAGTAATCCCTGTACTTTTACTGTAATACTTGCCTAAATCACATTAGTGTACTTTGCTGTTTTCTCACTATCCTGCTCATTTAACTCAAACTGTGAGAATGTACAGTAATCATATGGCACTGATATACTGCCACATTTCTGTGACATAATTTATTTATCTATTTTATTTTATAGGTTTTTTTTTACTGTATAATTGATCATTTGTGATATTGTGTGATGTCACTTGACGTATTTAAGTTGCTATGACTTGGAAAGCTCAAGTTTAGTAAACCTGCTATTTTTAAGTTCACAAAATAGTAAACAAAGTTAGATTCTCAGTAAACTCAGCAAGGAGACGTGAAGTAAACAGGAGCTTTGTGAATTAATTGTTGTTGGTTGACAGATTTGGATCCAATTTGCCAGATTAACAGAATAAGTGATCTACTATTATATATCTAATCTACGATAATGAGTAAATGATGGACGGACGGGGTTTAAAAGGCTGGCTCTGTAAGTGACCTGGAGTTGCTCCCTGAGAAGTGACCCATGAGGAGGTGAAGATGAAGGTGAAGATGAAGATGAAGATGAAGATGAAGATGAAGATGAAGATGAAGATGAAGATGAAGATGAAGATGAAGGTACCTCTGTGTGGAACCAGCAGCAGGAAACCGACCATCAGAAGGAGTCGAAGCCTCCGTCTCCTCCGCCCTTCGTCCCCGGAGACGCTCATCCTCCTGGAAACATGATTCACACTCAGTCCAGCTCTCAAACTCACCAGAGGGAACCAGAGCTGGATTTGCATGATTTCACTGCCTCATTGTCTCCGTCCTCCGGGGGGGGGGGGGGGGACACGCCGGCTTAGGTTACCCTCTGATGCACACACACCTTCTCAACACACCTCCTCAACACACCTCCTCAACACACCTTCTCAACACACCTTCTCAACACACCTTCTCAACACACCTCCTCAACACACCTCCTCAACACACCTCCTCAACACACCTTCTCAACACACCTCCTCAACACACCTCCTCAACACACCTCCTCAACTCACCTTCTCAACACACCTTCTCAACACACCTCCTCAACACACCTTCTCAACACACCTTCTCAACACACCTCCTCAACACACCTCCTCAACACACCTCCTCAACACACCTCCTCAACATCCAGAGCTTCTAAAGTGACGAAGTTTCAAACAGAATCCTGGAGTTTTGAGTGAAAAACACTTTTTATGTCTTTATATATAATTTGATCTCTCAACTTTCCTAAACTCCATCCTGCTGCCTCTTTCTCTCTGTTGGATTCTTCTCTTGTCTTCCATTCTCTTCTTTTCCGTCTTACTGACGTTCTTCACCTCCGTCTGCT
>NC_137648.1:1574990-1644990 GCF_963383615.2 Lipophrys pholis | reverse complement strand
TTTCCATTTTGCAGTTCTTCCTGTGTGAGCTCCCTCACAGTCTCAGAACGTGAAACCTTCCCATTCAGCTGGGCTGTGAACGCTGAGCTGATGGAAGTGTGTGCCACGAGGTGGCCACCAGAGGGCAGTAAAGACAACACTGACTCTTCTCTTTGTTCCACTGTGGCTCCAGTGTCGTCAGCCTTTGTTGGTTTGTATTGAAGGAGAACAGCGTCAGGCGTCAGTGGAGCGGAGCTGCAGCAGGTTACCTGATGTCATCCGGTGTCGCTGCACAATCGAAGCTCCCCCGAGTCACAAATCACCACCAGCAAGCTTCTTACATCCTTTTTAGTCACTTTCCACAGAAAAAGGTTCACCAGTTTCAATTTAAAATAACAATAACGCAGTCTGTCCCACGCTGCATCGACGTGTCAATAGTGCAATTTATTACGCTAAACATTATATTACATTACTTTTTTTTTTGAAGGGTATTTCACAATATTTGCACGTTTTTCTTCCTTTTTTAACCCTTTGAGCAGTTAAGGAATTTGAACACATTAGACTTTGATGCAGTTTTGCTTATTTTAGACTTGTTTATCCTTTTTCGTTATTTTAAACAATTTTAGCCATTTGGAATGGTTATTTTTTTTCTTTAAACATTTTCTTGTGGGTTTTAACAATTTATGCCATTATCATTCATTTCATATTTTTTAGTGCTATGCTTACTAATTTTAGACATATCAACTTTTTTGCCTTATTTTTTTATTTTTTTATTTATTTATTCTTTTAAACTACGACATTTTGAGCGTGAGCCTGTGTTAAAAACAAAAAATAAAAACAAGATTTAAAAAAAAGAATATTAACACAATTTATAAAAGCTTCAGAATGGCTGCAGAGCCACATGTTGTTTGGCATTTATATAATGCTTCATTAACAACTAAAATAACTTTTCATAATTTATATTCACATAGAAATGTGTGGCAATGACATTTCATTACATCCATAAGTCATAAAGCTTTCAGGTTTTTCTATTATTGATGTACCTTTTTAATTTTCCTCCTTTTGAATTATGCATAAAGAGGAGAGTAATGTGTGTTACGTGGAGGATTTATTTGTTGTGACGGTCCTTAAACCTTAAGAGTCAAGTCTTAAGTTAAGTTATTTTCTGAAGCCACTAGAGGGTGCTGTCTGCTCAACAAATGTTTGAACGTGCACGTCCTTGCCAGTCTTTCAGCCTCTATCGTAAAACCAAGAGCGCCATCTGGTGGAGTCACAAAATAAAGACGAGGCTCCATAAGTGCTGACTCGGGCCATCCTTGAAACTCAGACTGCAAAATTACACCTCATTCTTTATGAGACCAAAACAAGATTTCCCTCTTTATTGTTTTGTGAAATGAGAACCTTTTCTTTTCGCAGCAGCTCGGTCTTCTTTCATTGGAATGTTTCTGAGTATCGTCACATAAAACCTCCCCGTTTTCTCCACTTTGCACCTCTTAGTGATGTAAAGTTGAACCACATGACAGGGATCGTGGCTCAGGGTTGCAGCTGAATGTGTCCCTCCACATCCTCCATGCTCCTGCCCACATACATCTGGCAGCGTCTCCAGCTCTGCATGCCGACTAATTACTATACGTTACTCTGTGGGTTTGCTCTATTTATAGATACTAACACAGCTGATCCCTTTTCAGCCATCGTTGCTGACATTTTAGCCTCTATGAGCAGATAAAACACCATTACTTAATACTTTCTCTCATTTCAAAGCTGATTTAAGGCCAATTATTCAGAGATAATAAGATCCCCGGGAGGTGTAAGTCACACTGAACGGTAACAATATGTTTCAGCTCTTTGAGAAATCAAATCTGATTCAAACTGACAAAGCGACCTTGGATTCGTCGCGCTGACAGTCGATATCTGGATATCACGTTGTGCTTCGTCTCAGCATGCTTAATCTGGGACGTAATGTGTGGCTGCAGCCCATTAAATGGAACCCGCCGCCGCTCCCACACCGGCTGGTTTTGATTATGAAAACCGAACAGCAGCAGCAGCGGAGGCGCAATCCAGCGTAGGAGGTGTTGGTGGTTTCTGGCAGCCAACGACACCTACTTTGTAGTCTGGGGGGGGGTCAAGCATGCGCGTGAGCCAATGAGCTCTTGGTTCTAGAGAGGAATCCAGTTTAGTTTGATTACTATTTGATTCTTATTCACACTTTCCAAAGACCAGAAGAGAGAAACTATTGGATTTCCGCCCCCCCCTCCCAAAAATCTTCCCATTTTCCTGTATTCCTGTCGCTCCCATTTAGAAAGAAGCGCATTCAGTCCTGTGATTGTGAAGGTTTACAAAAGATGACAGTCAGGGTTTGGTGATCCCGTCATGAGCTCCTAGAAGAAGCCGTTTGGCAGCGTTTCCTGGGTGGGAAGCCGGCACCCTTGTCTTACCGAAAGCGTTCACAATACCTCTCATTCAGGCCATTGTCGGAGCGGAGCGGAGATTAACAATGGCGAGCACTCCCACACGCAGACCTGCAACCACAAAGACGAATTCAGGAGGGAAAGAAAAAGAAAGAGGCGAGCGTTCCCTCCAGGAGGCTGAGAGAACAATACTTCGGTTTAACGTGAGGGACGGATCAGAAGAGCAGCGGGAACACGAGAACTGACGAACGGAGCGGCTCCCGAACCATTGTGAGAGTGAAAAGTCATTATCGCCTCCATCCCAGAGAGAAAGAAGCAGCAACAAGATTTAGAAATGGGAGAAAATTAAAAAATCTTCTGTAGGAGTCAGACAGGAACTAGAAATAGTGCTTCGACTGAACTGTGTGAAAATAAAAGCTTCAGGAAGTCGAGCGGATCTTGTTGAAATTGAACGCTCAAAGCTGGATGTCGACTTTCTTTCTTTTTACACTAATCAAACTGCTTTAATCGTCATTTAATTGAGGGAGAAGTTACTAACATTTAGTCTGTTCTCTATTTCTGAGATTCAGCATTTTTCTAGTTTACCGTTTTAACTTGAAAAAGTGTAAACGGAACCTTATAGGTTCACCTTCTCAGTATTACACTTTGAATTTAAAGACAAAGTGTAATATCCATCTTCTATACCTACTTCATGCGAGCTCATATCGCTGGGAGGCGGTTCAAGGTGTAAACTGGAGAAAAGTAGAGCTACACGATATATCGCAAATGTATTATAATTGAAATATCAACATAATTGGGTTTTAACGAGTGTTCATGCTCTGTATGGCAACAGAGCATGAACCTCTACTGCATTAGATGCTGATCCACAAACACACCAAAAGAAAGGGCTCAGTCAGACCTGGTGTCAATTAAGAAGCAAGAGAACCAGATAGAACCGATCTCAGCACAGAGACAGTCACATCATCTACCGAAGTGTTTGTATTCATCACATATTGTATTGTGACGGCAGTGTGACACGGTCACGTGATGTTCTCCAGTACACGCTGGACAGGGAACAGAAGAGGAACCACAGAACTACAGGCTCATCAATAAAAGACGCATATCTTTGGATTATGGGATTATGGGAGGGAATCAAACAACCCAAAGAAAACACCCCAAAATCCCACACCTCCAGCAGAAATACCGAAATGGTCCAGAACAGCTGCAGTTGAACTGCATGTGTGTTCCCGTATCCACAATGTTTAAAAAGGACTTAATTTGAGGTTTTAGACACAATACAGCCAGACGTTTATCTTCTTTACTCACTTTTATCCAAGTTAGGGTCATGAGGAACCTGGAAGTGACGCCAGCTGACTGTGAAGGCAGGATACAGGATCAGTCAAAATACAAATATACAGACACACAATTCAGAGTCACAAAGAACTGATAATGCATGTTTTTCAACCCATGCACTCACCTTCCCAATGAGCAGCCTGGGAAGAGTTTCCACAACTAACAATACAGACTGAACGAACCAAAATCCCCTGAAAAGGAAAGTTAGCTGACTATTAGTTATGAATTTGAGTGAAAAGGTTTTGTTCAGTACGTCTTTCTCCTCCCGTCAACACCATCCGGAACGACAAAGGACAAACGCTGCAGTCGTGTTTCCTTACTTTTTTATTAGTCCAGCATTAAAGTAGAAATACTCGAGTCATACAGATGATTGCCTCATGTCTCTGTAGTTGTGTTTTGTGCAACTTGATATGGCGAACAGACAGCAGGGAGGCTGAAGCAGGTTTTGTGAAGAGTGTGGCACTTTCTCTGTGATAACATCCTAGAAGGGCTGATCCTCAACTGACGAGGGACTAGTTCAGGTGAAAAAAATATAAATAAATCATTCTAATGCCAAACAGCACTAACAAGAAGCAAGTGAACATAAAGATGAGATTCCTTGGAATTTCCGTCGTCTTTCCAAACGATTTAACTCTCTGCTACTTGTCATTTGCACGTCTGTCTTTCTTCCTTCCCCCTTCTCAGACGCCCAGAAGCAGCTTGACTACGACATCAATCGTCCTGATTCTCAAACGGTGGTGATCTGGTCGACCACTCTGGTGCTGTCGTTCATTTCAACGCACTCCACTTCCTGTCTCTGGCCGTCCCCTCCCCCGGGCCGGTGGCCCCGGGTCTTGGAGGGGGGCAGGAAGGTGAGGAGGGTGGGCAGAAAGGCAAGCGTGTGCAGGGCCGAGCAGCCGGCTGTGAGGGTGAGGCAGCGGAACAGCGTGCGAGTGAGGTTGGAGCGCACGGAGCCGACGGGCACCAGGGCGGCGCTGTAGCAGATGAGCGTCTGCAAAGAGGGGACGCCGTGTCGCTCCAGCGCCACTCTCACCCAGCGAGTCCTGCTCTCGCCCCGGCCCGAGGCGAAGCCGCACAGGAGCGGGCTGCTGCAGTCCGCCGAGTGCCCCAGAGCCGAGATCAGACACAGCACGGACATGCAGTCCAGCTCCACGCCCCACAGGGTCATGAATCCCAGCACGCCGAACTGCACCGAGAGCAGGGTGAGGCCCAGCCACACGGAGACCAGCGGCTCCACCACCGCCAGAGAGGACAGGCCCAGGAGGAAGAGCACCGCCAGCAGCGAGTGTCTGAGCGGGGAGCTGACCGCCGCCGCGTAGCGGTCCAGGTAGACGAAGGAAGGGTTGAAGATGAGGAAGCGGACGCGCGAGGTCAGGGACAGGCGCCGCAGCGTGTCCAGCAGCACTGACATCTCCTCCCGCTTGTTCTCCGTCGTCTTGGCAACCAGGAAGATGCGCGACGCCGCCACGTCGGGCTCCTCGCCCTGCCCGCGCTCTGCGAAGATGATGTCGTCGGCAAAGTGTGCGAACTGCGGCTCGCGGAGGAAAGAGTGGCGCAGCGTGCGGGTGAAGTTCTCCCGCGGCTGGCTGGTGGACTGGTTGCGGTCCGCCAGGTAGTTCAGGTACGCCTCCAGCCAGCTGATCCTCTGGAAGCCTTTGGCGTACTCCAGCAGGTCCCGCTGCACTGAGGCGTTCCAGTAGGGGGCGCTCTCGTAGATGTAGAACCCGATGACCGGAGAGTACGAGCTGAAGTAACGCTGCTGGGCACGAGTGTACAATACTGTTGCTGTATCCATGGCAACCAATGCACTGGGGTCTGAACCCTGGGTCACCTGTAGAGAACAGAAGAGTTCACGTGTCATTAACAGGATAAAAAAATAAAAATACATGAAGCCACTTGAATAAGTGGAAAACGAAGACCGTTCCAGTTCACCTAATTACCGTATGTTGGGGCGAAGTTTATATTTTTGTCCACCTGTATTTATTAGTTTGTATGTATGTATGATGGAACAGCTCCGTTTACTCCATTGTGGACAGACCGGAGCGCCGCGGTGAGCCGTCAGTCAGGGCTCCAGCACGGAAGGTGCCGTTAGCCGCCTGTTAGCACACTGCTAACTCCGCCATTGGGGGCAGTATTGAGCTTTGATAACAAAGGACAAACGTCTCTGAAGGGTTTAAGGCTTCACAGTGTGACCTCCTGTTGTCACTCTCGTAGTTATTCTTGACCTCCTTTTTTTCTTCACTAAAGCAACTTCCATCAACTCTTTTCGGCATTTGGCCAGAACGAGTTGACTAGAAGTGGTGCTCTCTGATGGCTGGAAGGCCAAATGCCTTCAAGTGGAAGTATAAATACAGTTTATACTGCTTGAGGCGTCGGTGCCTGTTTCTCTCAGACTGTTCACGTGTGGATGTGTACTTGTCTCTTACCTGCAGGAAGCCCATCAGTCCAAAGGAGATGTAAACCAGATAGAGCAGGACCACAAAAGGCTTCACGTAGGTGTTGGTGATCCAGTCTCCATAGCAACGCCGCACGCAACCCAGCAGAAGGTGCGAGTCCAGAGGATGAGGGTCCATGCTTGCTGTGGAGTGTGTGTGCGGATGCGAGTGCGTGGAGTTCGCGACGTGTCCATGGACGTCCGGGTTATCCTCCGTGTGCACGTGAGTCAGGCTCGGCTCTGGCGCGTTAGTGTGAGCGTGAGTGTGACCCACCCCGTGCGGCGGGTTGGCGGTTTGGGCCTCGTCCTGGTAGCGAGTGTACATCAGACACCGGTACCAGGCCGGCTTGGAGTCCAGCCGATCCGGTTTGGGGACCCGGCGGCAGAAGCAGCCGTGTCTGTATCCGGTTTCCAGGTAGCCCGTGAACACCAGACAGGAGCTGTAGAAGGACAGCATGTAGACGTAGCTGATGGTGACGGCCAGCGCGGCGGTGCGGCAGAAGAGCCGCACCGCCTCCATGTTGGTGAGCGGCGAGGCGGCCAGGCCCAGGGTCATCAGGTGGAGCATGGTGGAGCCGGAGAAGCGCAGCATGACGTCCTCGAAGACGCTCGCCACGCGCTCCTTCACGTGCTGGTCCTCACGTGTTCGCCTCCAGGACGAGAGCATCTCGAAGGAGCCGAAGAGTCCGTGACCTGGGACACAAACGGGGTGAGAGTCGGTTAAAATGGATCTTCATGCAAGTTTATTTCTTCAGTTTTGTTTGTTACACCTATAAATGTGTTCCTTTTACTGCATGGCAGCCCACCGTTCCTCACACATACGGTCAAGTTTAACAAAGAATAGGATGGATTAAATGCAGAGAAGCGATTTCCCCAAGACGATCGATAAAGTATGCTTTCCTTCCTCCCTTGTTACATTTCAGAGCCATTCGCTTTACCTCACAAGTCGATGGAAAACACAAAAGAGCCAGTGTACAGTGCAAACACAACCAGCCGAGAGAAGTCCAATAATGCAACCTTAAACTGCGACAGCTTTAAAGTCACAGCACAAGACTCCCCCCGTTTCCTCGCCCCCCCTATGTTGCCTCTGTGTACGCAACTCGATGAATCATGATGTTGCAGAAGAGCCTGTACCTGGCTTGTGGACTGTCCCACTCTGCATAATCTCACACCTCGATCCTGTTTGAAGTGGAGCTGTTTCGATTGGCAGATGGAAGACACCATGAAAAGCCAGTTTTTTTGCGTGTGTTTTTTTCCCTCTCACATCTCTTTAACAGCTCTGGTGGAGCAACTACACCACAGCAACTGCTGCTGCAGCATGAGAACACACAGCTCCTCTCCAGGCTGTGATAAAGAAATGTGCTATCCAAACCATAGGGACAAAAAAAAAAAAACCTTCCAAACAGACTAACCTCTTTGAAGGTACGGTATGTACGGTATGTACGTTTTTGTACGCGATAGCGGTAGTAAGTCAACGTTTCATGACGGTTTCAGCAGTTTGCTTCATCAAACATCCTAAATAGTTCACATGTGAAGCGTCATCGTGCATAATGTGCACAGTCATGCTGCGTCAAGCCACTGAGCCCGTCACCTCCATCCGATAGTGCATGCACATACATGTTTATATATGTGCAGCAGATGGTTGTTGTTTTTTTTACCCCCTCAGTGGTTGCCATGGTATCACTGAGTCGCCAACATCACATGTACCCCCCACCCACCGACACCCCACCCCACACCCACTGACCTCACGGTGGTGAAAACACTTAGCACCTCGGCACAGGCACAACTTACCAACACTCGAGGTGTGTGTGTGTGTGTGTGTGTGTGTGTGTGTGTGTGTGTGTGTGTGTGTGTGTGTGTGTGTGTGTGTGTGTGTGTGTGTGTGTGTGTGTGTGTGTGTGTGTGTGTGTGTGTGTGTGTGTGTGTGTGTGTGTGTGTGTGTGTAGACGACATTTGGGCCATGAAAAATGATGAAAAGAGGAGATGATGTTTTCTTTGGTAAAAAACACTCGGAGACCTTGACACGGCTGTTATGTCATCAAATGGATTTCAAATAGTAAAAGCTGTCAGTCTGCTTCATTGGCTAAAGCAGAGAGAGTCTGCACTTCAAAACCCAGACCTTTTCTTTATAGGTAACGTTTCTTTATACTTAAAGAATGCAAAGTTTCTCAGATGAGCCTGTTGATGTACTTTACAACTGAGCTATTCAGAAACTTCACCAAAATAAATGATATTGAGTATAATTATCACTTAAATCGTCACATTCATGTTAACATCAACATTAACCATGTTAATGCTATAAACATTAACATGAACATTGTTAATGTTTACAGCGTATTATACAGAGATCATTTTCAAAACGTTGCAGTGTAAATGCATAACGGGAAAACGATACCTTTTCACAGGGAACGTAGTGCAAACGGGGCTTTAATTTCACGATCCTGACCATCAGATACACGAGATACACCAGTTGAGTCCTACTACCTTTGTTCCATTTCTGGAGCACACACACATTCCACAGTCCTTCTGATTATTAATTGCATTTAGACAGCGCTGATGTTTAGATCTGACGAGGAATCAATTTAAACCCGGTGGGCCAACAGGCGAGCAAGACGCTGATTACTGTTCTGGAAATGACGTATAACTGGGCTCTTAATGGTCCCCGGAGTAATTTGCCATTACCCTGTTGAATTTCCAGCCGCGGGCATGTAAACAGCACGGTGTGCGTGCGGATGAATATAGTGAGAGAATAGGTCAGTGGGTAAGCAGTCCCTGATGGAGCCCCGGGAGGCGGATTTCGGTGTGTACTTTTAGTCAAACTGGAAAAGAAATGATCTGGAAAAACAGCACATCTCAGAATAGCTGCAGGGTACTCGCAATACAACAATACACACTGCTGCGATCGCATGACTCCAATCATCATCTCTCATCACAGCCGAATTCTCCTTCAACATCGACACACTTCCACACAATCACACACCTGGCGAGTTCACGGAACGAGCCATTTCCCGCGACCTCTCAGGTAAATGTTTCTCTGGCGGCCTCATTTCCAGGTTAACGAGCAGGACGAGAAACGGCGTCTGACTCTGAATGACAGAAATGAAGAAAGTCGTTCCCGTTCTTAATCCAATCACTCCTCCACGTCCTTCCCTCTCGCCTCGCTCTTCCTCCCACCTTTTTCTGTCTGCCCACTCGCATTCTGAAAAAGCCTCCTCCCTGCCCGCCCGTCCTCCTCCTAACTGCAGTTTAACTTCGTTTTCTGCTCAGAGAATCCTTATCTGGGCCGGACTTTGAAGGGATATTTCATTGAGGCTGCTCTCTGGTTCCTTGTACGTTCTCTTCACTGCAGTTTATTCTGAGCCTGACAGCCTCTTTCCGGCCTCATTTTTCTCAATCTCCTCATCCTCCTCCTTTATCTCGTCTCAGTCCAGACAAATAAACCCATTTATGGAATTTAATTTTGAAATGAAAGAAACTCTTTTGAATACACAAACTATGACACGTCTTCACCGTCTCCGCACCTCGTTCCTGCTGCTGATTGCTTTTTTTATTCTTCACTTTTGGTCATTCCCAAACAGCTCAATCAAATAAATATAGAAATCTCACATTTCATTGGGATTCTCACGTCGTAATTCTTGTCACGATGAACAAATCTCTGTTATTCTTCCAAAGGTAATCGCTCTGAAATCTCACCAGATCTCAATCAAACATGAAGCCTGTTCAAATGTACTTTATGTACGCTTCTACAAAGCCACTTCTGTGCACAGAGTGGTGTGATCACCATAAGAAATAGTCATGTGAGCTGTCAGACGCATAGAAATAAAAGAAAAATAGCCAAAAAAGTCAACAACAAAAAATATATTGTTTCTTAGGGGCCTTTCGGATTCGGATAGTCCAGGACTAAGTTCACTTAGGAGGGAAGGGGAGTCGACAATCTTCACACCTTACTTTGGTTTATAATTCACTTTAGAGATCAAACCTCCTGGAAAATGTCCTGCAGTTACACCAGCCGCTGGTTTGGGGGCGCTGTTGCAAGGGGGGGGGCGTTCCAGAGAACTCTTGTTAACTCCAGTTCAGAGTTCATGAGCGTGTTCACGTCGCCCAAATGAAAAGGTTTTTCCCCAAAGAGAACTTCGTTCCGGATCAATCATGGAAGTGTGAACGCGCCCTTAAGCGCTGATAGTAATGAGCATTATTCAACGTCCCAGTGTGAAGTCATTGCCGTTAGCACACATTTCCCAAATAAACACAGAGAAAGTTCACAAATCAGCAAGTGCACAGAACTTCAGACATTTGGATTTGTGGCGCCGAGCCCTGCATCTGGAGAGGCTGCAGCCCTCAAGCCGTAAAAAATAAAATAAAATAAAAACACCAACAGAAGCAGGTTTTCCTCTGTCTGCAGTGCCATTCTATGTGCATCCAGCCTGTTACTGTGTCTCCTCGTCGTTTCTCAAGAATATTCTTTCAAAAACTTCTTTGCCGTTTAATTGATTTATTGCAGTTTTTTCTCCAAGTCAAGGCTGCAGGAAGTACTCCAGATGGCCGTATTGACACCAATTGATTTCTGCTGGTATGAGATTTAAGACGATTGAGAAAAGAAGTGGAAGTCTTGCGGCTTTTGTAAGCAACAGGTGAAACTGGTGACATTGCTGCGTGGGAAGGCTGCTGCAGCCCACACTCACTCACTCCGACGCTCACTTAAATGCTTTGGGATTTACATTGATGTAAAATCCTGGTGAAACTGTGTCACATCCTTACAGAAGCTTAAAGATTTAAGAAGAGGAGGCAATGCCATAAATGCAGCTATTTCCTACTTGCATCTGATTTGGATGAATTGTTCTGGGAGACGTTGACATTTTATGCAAATTGAGTTTCTTTTGACTGTAGTTCATTACCCGGACGGTTTGTCATTGAAGAGAAAATAGTTAAGAAAGCTTCAAGTTTATTTATAGTTTGTGTTCATATCTATTATTTAGACGTGGTCATGAATTTTTGATGAAATGACAGAATGTGCATGAAAATGTCGAATGATGGAACCACGTGTGACGGTAACTGGAGCTCAGGTGATCATTTTACACCCAGAAGCATCTTTTTATTTCACGTTCAGTGATTAAACAAGGTGGTCTGGCGGCGCTGTGGTTTGAATTTTGCCTCGTAGTATAAAGGTTCGTCTGTGTGGACTTTGCATGTTCTTCCTGAGCATTTCTGGAAATTCTTCCAAAAACATGCATGAAAGGCAAATTACCGACTCTCCAGATGTGTGATTTTAACAGTCTCATATCGTTTGCAACCGGCTTCATTCTGAGTAAAACCAAAACTTTCCTGAAACCAAAACGATGCATTTTCACTTGAAAAGTTTGATAAACGGGGCCTCAGATTGACTGGGCAGTATTTCTCTCCACTGAGTCGAAGGAGATAACTACTATAACTTGTCTCAGTATAGAAAGAAATACTGTTATCCTGTTTGTCATCTACGTATGCCGATGATGCATTCATGTGCATGTGGAGACCAGTTTAGTATAGAAGCAGATGGAAAACATGGACATGGCCCAACATTTTATCTCGTGGAGGATCTGTGAAGTACTTGATTCGGTGCAGCGCCGGTGTCACTTTGATTGTCACAAAACTTTTCTGTTTTTCGGAGCTGCAGCTCGTAGGAGCAGTCACACCGTATAGTGACTCAACAATTGTGATTTTTCTGACTGTCTCTTTTCCTGTGGTCGCAGAACAATGACAACATCCATCTATGAACCATTTTCACTTTGCAACTTAAAACCACTTTCATCCATGACGGTAGGGACGTACCGATCCATGTTTTTTCACTTCCGATTCGATCCCGATACCCAAATTTGGATATTATTATTATCATTATTGTTGATTTTATATGAGGCTGTAATAAACTCCTCTCTTCAGGCAAGTATGGAATGTAGTAATGTATGCATGTATTCTCTTAAAATGTAACTTGAGGTTAGTATAAGGTCAGGAAGTACTCCGTCCTTCAGCCATTGTTGGCTATAAAAAGCCGACCGAGTTCCTGTGAACTCGGTCTGGACAAAGCCGATTAAGAGGCTGGCTCGGTGGGAAAAGTTCCACCATATATGAGGAGAAATGTCTGACATGTAAAATAGTTTCAGACTTTCTGGATCCAGATTATCGTTCAACAGCAGCAACATAAAAACCTTTTAAAACCCTTTTGTTTTTTTTTATTTATTTTGCCCCTGCACCAGAACTGTGTTGCTCGTGCCACCGCCCTCCCACTCTCCGAGTCAAGTTCATGCCCCCGTCATGTCAGTCATTTTGATGACCTGTCTTCTTTGAAGCTGCATTCAGCCGGAGGCTTCTGCATCTGCAGACTGTGAGCACAGGCAGTCTGTGACATTAAAGCAATGGCAACGATCACTGTTGCTCCCACCTGCCACTTTTCTTTGATTTCTCTGCAGCTTTTATCTTCTCCTTGTGGTTCTCGCTAAGACTTCCCTGTCCTCAAATACCACAAGTTACTAAAAAGAGACATTCTCTGTGCATTACAGGAAGACTTGCTCCAAACAGAACGGAGCATCAATTCATGTCTCGAAATTTGTCATATTTGGAAACTTCTGCTCATTTCTTCATTTATTTTCTATTTCTGCACCAACAACTTTCCATATATGCACCATAGTAATACTCAGCACTGACAAAATGGCTGCCTCTGCTTTGAGTGCACCAATTGATACACCAAAATGTTTAAAAATGTAGATTTTACATGAGGTGTGACTATCTTTTGATACCATTCAGTGTCCACATGAGAGTAGCATGCATGGATGTGTCTAAAAAGTTATATTTTGAATAATTTTTCTCCAAAAAACATGGATAAGCATCCCTTGTCTGAGTCAATCTGTGTTTCATGGGAGTTTTCTCCTTTTCTCCTCCACCAACAGATCTTTTCTGGGCTTTTCCTCGTCACCTGGAGCACTTGTCCTCCAGCAGCTCTCTAATTCTATCTCTGAACTGCTAGATTTGTTTATATTTATTCCTCTCATGTCGATGACCAGAATTAGTCATATTTTGAAGACTCTTCAGCTCTCAATGGTAGAAATCCACGTGACGTTGGTCCCTGTTACACTGTAATGACATTTTTTCAATGTCCCAGTTACTAATATTACATCAGAGGTGAAGCAGGAGTGAACTGACGTAGGTCCAAGAACAGAACTTTCAGTCCATTGACTTGCAGTTTAGTTGCTCTATTCATTTTGTTTTTAGTTATGTTTATTTGATAAACCATACTAACCTCCCCATGTGCCTCCGTCTTCCCATCACCTATGCCCTCTATAGCTTGTGGCTAATTACCGCCACCAAGTGTCCAAATAATACAATAAACTAAATAACCTGCCAACAATACGTACGAAAGGCTGCTACATAGACTTTGCTGACTTTAGAGGTCAAACATGCACAAATGTTCTTCAGTAACACTCTTGGGTAAACTTACCAAGCATGACGAAAGGGATGCCCAGGTAGGTGGAGTTGTAGGTGGTTCCCGTCAGGTTGAGTATACCAGCAGCGGTGAGGCCTGAGAGTGTGATTGACAGCAGCGCCAGCAGACCCAGCCAGGGTTTGGACCTCACACAGTCCCTCATCGAGCAGCAGAGGACGGCCAGCACCCCGCACACCCCCAGGCTGGCCAGCAGGGGTCTGTGCGCCAGCACGGAGGAGAACTGGAAGTCTGTCCTCAGGGAGGAGGAGGTGGAAGGGTAGAGCCCCAGCTTCGGGTGCAGCGCCGCGAAGTGCTGCAGCTCGGCACAGAAGGCCTTTTCCCATTGGCTGGCCACCCGGTCCATGAGACCGCCACGGCCGTGGAGGTAGTAGGTGAGCTGCAGCGCCCTGGCAGAACGGACGCCTTCGCCCCTGGGTCCCATCCCCGGGGCGCGTACCGTACCGCCGGGGCCCCAGCCGGTGACTCCGCCCAGCTGGTGGCCGATGTACGCCTGCCGGCCGTCCGCCAGCTGCGTTATCGGGTACCGCAGGACGGGCAGGGAGCGGTTGGCGCTGCGGGCCGACTGGATCTCCTCCATTGCGCGAATGATATCGTCGATGATGCAGACGTTCTTGTCATCGGGGAGACAGAGGTAGGAGAAGGAGTAGTTGAAGCTGTTGAGGCCTGTGGCCGGGACCATCACCTGCATCTGGTAGATCCGCCTGTGGAGCTGCGAGGACGCACAAGAAAGAGCATTTTAGGCAACGATCCACGAGAAACGGCGTCATTTAATTTCATTTAGGAAAAGTTTGGTCTTCAGATAATCTTTTGTCGACCATCGCCATTTACATTGAAACAATGCAGTTTGGCCACTAGTTGGTGCTGTTTTCTTTAGCGTACAATAAAACATTAGAACTCTTTTAAATTGTCTTTATTCATTGTATAGGTCCACTCAATATCTCCAGATAATACTTCATTAAATGTAAAGTTTGTTGGAGAATTAATGTTCAATTCAAAAGAATGAGCAGAAAACACTCGTTAATCCGATATTGATACTGTTGTCGATTTACTATTTATAATGACCACATGTCCATGTGCAGTATCGTTACACAGAAGTCGCATCTTTCCCTCTTTTTCACTCGAGGGTGTTCCCTCAATGTTTCAAGTGAAAACACCGTTTTGTGTTTTCGTCTGAGTAAAGCAAAGATTTACAGCAACATTTTGAAAACGATATCAGTTTCCACAGAAACGCTGAAAACTATGTAGTGAGCATGCCAGGGCCACGAGTGAGTGGCAAGCAGAGAACAATGTGTTATAAATATTAGCAATGAGTGCGCCGACATTTGTATGAACAGACAAACAAGTTGGACTGTTATTCCACATAACTTTCCACTAAAATAAACTTAAAATAAAATAAAACTACCAAGTCCCAGGATAATCTGGACTATGGGTCTTGACACTCTAGAGGCCACCATTGTTGCTGCTGTCTATTTACTGGGCATGTGCAGAAGAATCATTTATTCTGACCATGTTGCATTTTCCCCATTTACAGACAGACAGGGCAGTTTTTAAAAGTTCCATTTGGGAGCCATTTTCAAAAAGGTGCGTTTCCAGTGACTCTGAGCATCGTTGTCGTAATCGAACACCACAAACTCTACACATGTTTTCCAATTTCACTTGAAAACGTTGTCATGTAAATGGGGCTTAGAACACAACCGTCGGTTTTCAGACTGCCGATGTGGCGTCATGAGAGCAAACCACCAAAACACAACAGAAGTTCACCGTTCTCACTTGAAAGAAACGCCACAGCTGCAGATATTTTATAGTGACAATAAAAAAGTTTCTTTATGCAGCACTTAAGGACTCACTCGCCTCCTTTCCTGCGTGACTGTAGAAGAGAGGTGTGTGGGGTAGCGTCTTTGTGCGTCTCACACAACAGATTAACAATAGTAGTCTCACAGCCCTCCTTCATTTCCATGGCAGGAGGACCATAATGGCCGCCTCCACGGGGCTGGCTACAAAGCAACGCGGCAGATTCTGCTACGGTGAATGAGCACAAAGCTGTCTCCCACCTCGGAGTGCGAAGAGAACGATTGTGAGTCTCCAGAAACAAATAGAAACTTTATTGCCCCAAATCCAGCTCCCCCTTGATTTTCCTCATTTGAATATTGGATCATAGGAGCTGCATTCAGAATCTGCTGTGTCTGTGTGAGCTGGACTGGCTCCGCCCACACATGCCCATCTTGGGAAGAGGAGGAAGCACTTCCTCTCGTGGTGCCATGTGCCTGAGCAGAGCTGCCTAATTGTGGGAGGAGTCAAAGGGAGGGCCTACCTTGATTGGGATTGGCTAAACCCCCGATGACACTATATAGGGTTTGATTTCTGATTGGCTGCTTGGAGCAACACACTTTTTTAACCTGAAACAAGCCAGGGACAGAGAGGACAGACTGTCTTCACTTCTGGGACGTCAGTCCAGGTATGGGGACGATTAGTAGGGACGAAGTCAGTTTTGCATCATTTGACCCATTAAGACTTTTTCCCAATGCGAGTTGGGCTCAACACCAAACTTGACATTTTGATGGAAGATGACTGTTTTTCTCCATTTCTTGAAAGCGATAGATATTATGTTTTCCATAAGTATAACCCATTTTTGACATGCGTGATGCAACTGGCTCCCCACGGCTTTTATTTGTAGACTTTAATTGAAGATAAATAAGTTTTTTTGTCCCCCTGTAAATGACCTGCAAGGTCTATGTTGAATCGTCCTTTCAGGAAAAATAGATGTCCATGCAGGACCAACACATTTCGGTTCACAAAATGTCAAAAATAAATAAATAAATAAATAAATGCCATTGAAGAACAAACCTGTTTCAAACTGGTTTTTACTTCATTTAATGAATCCAGCAACATCATATGTTTGACAATGTCTTTATTCTTGTTGACTTATAAAATTATTTGATTCTATCAATGGTTTAACCATTGATAGAATGGTGCACATTCTATGCACAGATACTCCGAATGTCATTATTGATGGGAAAAGATAAAAAAAAGGTAAGAAGAAAGCTGCCAATTGATTTTGGGGGTTTTGAAGTAAAGTTGGCTGTGAAGTAAAGTTTAAGCATCACACATCTGAGCAGCATCCATTCTGGTGAATAACTACATACAAGAAACTGATTTCCAAACCCAGCAGGGAATCAATTTAAACCTGCCGTTTCCCCTGGATTACCAGACACTGATTACTGTTATAGAAATGATGTATAACGCCTCTCGTAGGGCCACTTGGGAGTAATATGCAATTGCACTGTTGCGTTTGCAGGAAGTGAGCCTCCAGCACGTAAACAACACGGGGATAAATATGCAGAGATTAGATCAGTGGGTAAATCGTCCCTGGTGGAGACTGACGGAGGATAATTATTTGCAGAGTCCTCATAAAGCACCCAGATGGTTAATTTTATTTGAAATAATCTTTTTCAAACAACTTTAAAGACCAACATCCACCCCTTCGCTAGTTGGTGCCACAAATATTAGTCATCTCATTAGCGCGTCTTTATCCTAGCGTGGTTTGTCTGAATGTTCATTGGGGTAATAACATGGTAATAACACCAAGTCAGAAAACAAACGTACATATGGTTCCTCCACATCAGCAGAAAACTATTCAACACAAACCTTCAAATAAGAATCCGAACCAAAGAAGTGTCTCCTGCTTACGGTGCAGGTTAGTTTGACATTGTTAATGCTCTTATTATGCCCCATCTGCTCATTACCTCACAAGATCTGCTTTCGCCGAACTTGTTTGAAGGTTTATTGTAATGTAATGAGCTTTGGCCCGCTACATGCTAAATGCTAAGCTCCAAAGTACGAGATGGAGGGAAGTGCATCATACTTCATTGAAAAGCCAAAACGGTTTTTAAACATTGTGATTAAAGCTTCAAATTGCTCTTGATATGCACAATGTATTATGTTTTAAATAAATCATATAAACGGTGCTAATTCTGACCATTTCCTGATGAGAGAATTCATTTTTTTCTGCTTACTGGTCCTAATTCTAATTCTCATATCATCGACATAGAAGAACACCCCTGATATTAAATACTGCGATCCTGCTGTGGGTTTTTAAACAAGGTTAATCAAAATGTTCAGTTTCCTGTCAGTTCAACAGTTTTTCTCATTTATTTTCTTTACATGACTTTTATTTCCATTTTGTCATCTGAAAAGAGATTTTACAAATTTTACATAATTCATATTTATGCTTTTTTTTTTTAAATCATTCTTATCTTCACTTGTTCTGTTTACTGCCGTGTCAATCATCTGTGAAGCACTTTGAATTGTGATAACCAGCATGAACAGTTTGATTGACAGATCGTAAAACAAACCAAGAACCACGGCTTCCAACTGGTCACTTTCGTGCAACGGAACTATTTATTGATTTGGAGCGCATGTGCAGCAGCAGCATTTCAGAAAGGATGCCCCCCCCCCCCCCCCCCCCCCCGTTCCCATTGAGACGGGGTCGGAGAATTTTCCAAAAGTACCACCGTTTTCAGCGGCTACGAGCGCTAAAGTTAATTAGCATCAAATCCCATTTTCTGAAAAGCAATTTACACTTTTCGTTCGGGGAGTTTTTCACAGTAACTGGGAACATTTCACGTATGAATTTTTGTGTACTCAACGTTAGAAGGAACACTAAAGTTGTTTTACCACTTTGCCCCGATTGCCTTTTGTTTATTGGCCCTTGGGCCCAGAGCTCCGACGTTCCTCCACAAACCGTTTACAGAGAAAGAACTCCAGTGTGTTGATTTATTAACGAATACAAGCCGATAACACAATGCAGTCAATGGGTGTGACTCACAGTTCTCACTCGTATCGCGAGTGGAACTCGTGTCTTGCTGTTGTTCTCGCTCTCTCAGACACATGCTGCAGCCTCCTGCACGCAACAACTCGGAAGCGATCCTCAGAGGAACGCTGGAAAGCTTTTTGAGGGGAAAATGTAAGAACACGGAGCGGAGACAGCGAGAGGGAGCGTTACAGCGTCTCTGCAAGAGCTCACGCTGTTATGTAAGGTCGGTTTCACTGGGTCTGTGGACACACACGCACACACACACACACACACAGTGCTGAAGCTTTGATTACACCCTCGTAACTTCATCAAATTGTTGAGCTAATTGCTGCATGGGTGTGGAGCTGATACTCATAACTCCCGTTGAGGACGCAGCCGGCGAGGCCTCGGAGCTGCCGCTAACGCCACGTTGTAATTAAACTCCTCGCCTCCGTAATTGGAAATGCTGTCGGGGTTATTTCAAACGGCACCTTGTTGTTGTGTTCATTGGCCATCAATCACTGGGAATGAGGAAGAGGACTGGCTGCGAACGCACGCTGACCTTTATCTTCCCGTAAGTGTGTTTGTGAATGGTTCGTTTTTAAAGCGCGGCTTCTTTCTCTCATGTACACGCTGCGATTTAAAGGGCAACGGAGGCTAAATTGTCAAGTATTCAACCGTTTGATTGCTGTATTTTTCTGGTTGGCGTTTTGCCCACTGGAGCTTCACCGAGTCCCGAAGCTGATGTGTGTTTGTGTGTGTTTATTAATTCAATTCAATTCAATTCAATTCAGCTTTATTTATACAGCAACAAATACAACACAGTCATTTCTAGAGAAAAACCCAACAAATCCACATGAGCAAGCAGATTTATTTGCGACTGTGGAAAGGAAAAACTCCCTATTACTGCTGTCAGTGGTGCTGTAGTCAAGACCAACGAACCCGAGACCAAGTCCAGACCAGGACCAGAGCATCTCAAGACCAAGACCAGAGCATCCCAAGACCAAGACCAGAGCATCTCAAGACCAAGACCAGAGCATCCCAAGACCAAGACCAGAGCATCTCAAGACCAAGACCAGAGCATCCCAAGACCAAGACCAGAGCATCCCAAGACCAAGACCAGAGCATCTCAAGACCAAGACCAGAGCATCTCAAGACCAAGACCAGAGCATCTCAAGACCAAGACCAGAGCATCTCAAGACCAACACCAGAGCATCCCAAGACCAACACCAGAGCATCTCAAGACCAAGACCAGAGCATCCCCGGACACCTCACACCAGGAACTACTACAGACCTGGAGAATTCCAAGAAGAAGCCCTTCATCTCTGTTTTATAACCGATGCAGAAGTTGAGGAGTTTTCCTGGTCATGTGACCACCTGACCACCTCAGGAAGTGGCTCGAGTGAAAGCGCTCTGGGGCTCGCCACTAATGACCGGATCACCTGAAACACATGTTCGCGCTGTATGAATGGTCCCGGACATGAGGCAGCTGAAGAGCAGCTTTAAAGGAAGTCTGCAGCCGGTAACTTGTTGTCACACATGAAGTCTTTTAAAGAAGGTTGAAGCAATGTTACACGATTTTTCTATTCACACCTTTAAAAAATTGCAATAAATGTCATATTTCTCAGTGGAAAATGTCACGATCTCCTTGATGCCTGAAGCTAGTTATGTGTCCATCTTCTAAAGCGTTTATCCTTTTCAGGGTCACACGGCTTCAACAGGAATAATCCTCTTCATTGTTGTAGTACATTCTATAACATCAGGCCACTTTTCCATTCAGCTACGAGATGTTTTGAATGTTTTCTCACATGGAATGTGTCTTTATTTTCCCTGTGATGTTTCAACAAGACTTCTGCTGTTTGTTTCCAACATTGTCTTCAAACTGTCATTTGATTGGTGACACAGAGCCATTTCCACCACCGGGCTTCACAGCAAGTTATGGACCAAAGAACTGAGTCTGATGCTGCAGCCAAGAAAAACACTTCAACTCATCTCAACAGGCCAAATTGTTCCAAAAAGATCTGCCGTGACCGTTGCAAAGCGTTAGTTCTCGTGTTCTTTTTGGATTCCTCAGGCTTGTTTTCTCAGGCGAGTCACGTTTGTGTAATGACTGTGTTATTGTTAATGCAGTAAAAAGTGTTGAATTCAGGAAGTTTGATAAGAATTTTACCTTCTTGGAGACTTTTCTCATCAGCTGCGTTGAATATGTGAAAATAGTGTTCCTGCTTGGCGACAGTAAACATTTAGCTTTTCTTTGTGTTTTGTCCAATAATTTTTTATCTAAATTGTAATCTGTCATAAAAGCAAAGAATATAAAAACTACACTGAAAAAACGAAGCTGTCCTATCTATCCTCAGACGGTCTGTTTGATGAACCAAAGAAAGAACAAACCACTTTTAAATGAATCTGATTCCACCTGTTGCTCCGTATTCTGTGTTTGCACCTCAGCTAAAAGCTTTTAGTCACAGAAATGTTCCATGTATGTATCCGGTGATGAAGTTTAGTTTGATATTAACGACAGGAATATGTAAAAATAAAAAAAATAAAAAGCCAGTAAAGTTGTCGAGGTAATCTCTTTTCATAGCCTCTGAAAGCACACAACACAGGAGGCTGTGGCTTTTAAATCACAGTTTTATTCCTTTCATAAGCAGGATTTAGACTCGTGTGATGTTTTATTGTATTTTTAATGCCGTGTGTGTTTTGTTGGCTCTTTCATTATATTTTATTGTGTTGAGATGGAGAGAACTTTGTTCAATTCTTGATTTTAAATGTGGGAATATGTGATTGGATTGGATATTAGGAAATGTTTCAGGAATGATTATAGGTCCAACTATATGTCTTTAAAGTGTACTACTTAGTTTTCATGTTTATTTTCATTCTTAATTTGCTTTATTTGACCGAGATGTTGTTTTTACTCATTTTCAGTTGATTTAAATTTGATTCTAAAGTGACAAGTTCACAGAAAATACTCCGAAATAACATTAAACTTTCAACTTCTGTTCATTTAACCTGAGTGAACGACTTCAACCAACCTGTTAGAGGGTGTCGGAGCAAGTTTTTTATCCAAATGTTTGATCACAACTGGCCTCATTGACACAAACATACAGATGTGTGACAAGGAGATAAAAGTTTTCTCAGAAATAAGTGGGTTTAATATGGAGACTATATGCAGTAATATAATAATGTTGAAAATTCACTGTTATCTGGTAATACACAATACATTTGAGATGAAAAGTTATTTTAAAAAAAGTAGTTATTTCAATCCAAAAGCTTCGTATACAATCATACAGATTTAATTGAATGTTATTTTTTAATTTCTTTATTAAAAAAAAAGTTAAATAAATTACAAGTAATTCCTACCGTGGGTCGGATCAATTTTTTACCTATTTTCTTTTATTTTTTGGCATCAAAACTGGCATCATTGGCACACATACAAAGAGAAAGTGATATTTCTCAGCAACAAGTGAGTTTAATATGGAGACGTATAATATTATTGAAGATTAAGCATCATCTGCTCATGCACAATACAGATTAATTTTATGAAAGAGTGAAAGGGTTATTAAAAAGTTCAATTCAAAAGTTCTTATGTGATCATACAGATAATGATTAAAGACGTCGATCTTTGAGATGCATCTTAGACGATGTAAGTTTTTTATGTCTATAAAAAGTCTTTTCCCCATTAAAAGTGTGTTTGATCACTTTAGAACCCATTTCTTCCTTTTATTATGCGTCACGGGCCACGCGCCGTGCGCCCGCCCGCCCGCCTACCTTGAGCACGGTGTCCAGGTGAACCGGGTCCAGCACGCTGCCCTTCCGGCTGGTGACGATCACGCGGCCGTAGCGGCCCGGGGTCTGCAGGTCGGAGTAGAGCGCGTGCTTGGAGCGGTTGACGGGGAACAGGCTGTCCACCAGGTTGCCCTCGATTTTGGCCAGGCTGTGTTTGGGCGCGAGCAGGCTCTCCACGTCCTCCTCCACGCGGTAGCGGCTGAAGCTCGCGCCCAGCAGGATGGAGAGCAGCACGGGCGTAGAGGCGAAGAACACCGGGTGGCCCGCCACGAACCGGCCCAGCGCGTGGAACGAGGTCCTCAGGCCCGCGTGCAACACCTGGCGCAGCATCCTACCGGTACCGGCGCGCGGCGGGCGCCGCCGCGGCGCCTCGAGCCTCTCCCACCGACCGCAAAGCCCCAGAGTACCGCCGAGCATCGGGGGCTTCGGGACGCATGGGTGGGCTCCGGAGCTCCCCTTCCCCTCCCGGGGGGGTGGGGGTGGGGGGTCCGACTCAAGGAGGGTACGACGCCTTCTACGTGAAGCGTTTCTCCTCCTGACTTCCACGTGCCATCCTGCGTCCTGCACCCTCCGCACGCCGAGCGGCCGCGTGCGCAACAGCACAGATGTGAGGAGGACTCATGCGACTTGAGAAGAGTGAACAGTTCCCCGGTACTCCCCGGTACTTCTCCCGGCTCACTGCGCCCCGGAGAAGAGCCGCGGCGGGAGACGCTCACCGGGTGACGGAGGAGGTTTTTAAGACGCCGCGAGTCCGTGCGTCCAGCTCCACCCTGCAACAAGCTGCTGGTGGTCGAGCTGGGAGGGAGGGAGGGAGGGAGTGATGGAGGGATGGAGGGAGGGAGGGATGGAAGTCGCAGTAGAAGGTGACGCGCTGTGCACACGCACTTCCAGGAGCGGATGCCGGTGCCCGTCTCCTCTGCGGCATAGAAGCGCACCGTCCCCCGAGCCGCTCCTCTCCGTGTCGCCCCGGTTGCTTCTTCACTGCTCCTCGCGCCGCCTCTATCCAATTACCGGCTTTCAAACTGAGCTTTCTCTGCCCTCACTCTCTCTCTTTCTCTCTCCTCCTCTCCCCGTCCCCGTGTGTCGTCTCCTCGGCTTGCACCGCCCTCCCGCCCCGCCTCTCCGCCGCACCGCCGGCGCTCCGATGCGGAGAAACAAACGCCACTCACTGCGAGAAGATTTCCAGGAATCCTTTCGAGGAATTGTTAATCGTATTAATAGTATTAATCGTAGCGCAAACGCACAAAACTCTGAAAAATAAATAGGCCATTCTTCTGTTAAATGCAGATTTAATCTCTGGCATTCATCAGGTGCAACTTTTCTTACCGTGCGCATTTCCATGTTGCGCATGAAGCGTCACTTTTTCGTGCTGTTGTGTAGCCCGTTGCCATAGAAACCAGACAAATTACTGTGTTTTCTTTTTTTTTACCCAGCTCTGGTTTCTATGGCAACGGTGATGCTACCCATCCCCCTTTCCCAAAACACACACACACACACACACACACACACACACACACACACACACACACACACACACACACACACACACACACACACACACACACACACACACACACACCCTGTGTCACACATACCTGCTGACTCCCAATCTGCTTCTGGTGTGGACTTGTCTGATACAGTGACATTAAAAGGAAAAGGGAGGGAGGAGGAAGAGGAGGAGGAGATAATAATGAGTGCAGACGGATGAAGATCACACTCCTCTGTGTGTCTGTGTGTGAAATCAAATAGCCAAAGCGGCTCTGCTCCGGCTGCTAATGGCTCCTTCCCAGATACCAAGAATCCAGACTGGTTTAGAAACAACCCCCACCAATCCTCCCAAATGAAAATGGCACATCAGTGAAAAATATCATCCGGCGCTGCACAACATTGATTAAACCGCAAAGCAGCCACATCACATCAAAAGGACACAGTCGTCATCAATCAGCCGAACTTTAGTCTTACAGCATCCCCCGTGCAGCTCGGGCTGTAAGGACTGATCACTGACATTTCCAAGTCCAGACTGGACACCACAAAGATGAAACAAGGACGAGAAGGTAATAAAACTGATGGATGACGGCGCATCGCTAATAGAATACAGTGAGGGACTAATCATGTTTAGGCCAAAAAACGATGACAAACTACAAAGAAGCAAACGGTAATATAAAAAGGGATATACTAGATGATCAGAAATGACATCAGATGAATAAATAGTCGTATCAGTGTCAATAAAACATCTTTTTAATCTTTATAACTGAGAAACTTACATTCAGCTAATGTAGAGAAAAAAAGAGAAAAAGCCAAACTGGAAAATCAGAGATTTTGTAGTTTTTTCTTCCAAAACTGGTGAATATATAAAATGTTTCTCATGCATTTCTAATAACTTTGTTTTATTGTGCTCGTAGCGTAATGATAATGTGTGTTCTGACACCTAGTGGCTGAAGCATGTATGGCAGGGACAAAGGAGGGTTAACGTGTGGAGGACGGAATACAGGACTTCCACTGAAGCTTTATGTTTCCCTGGAGGGACAAAACACTGAATATATGATAAAAAATAAAAGTTACAATCAAAATTATTAACCTGAAGCTAAATAAATGTCTTTCGTGGTGAAACTTAAAACAGTTTGACAGTGTGACGACTAATTTCTCGGTTAATTAAACAAACGTAATTAGCAGTATTAATAATGATGATATTTTTATGGGCTGTGTGCAATGACTCATAACTATTTTACTGTGCAATAATTATGTGCAATCAACTCTTTATATTATGCATTGTACAGGTTAGAGAGGTTTAGTGGACATTTTATGTTAAATTTATATTTCTATATATCATATTGTCTTGTACATTGTCTTGTTGGAGGGAGGGTGTTCAGGTCTTAGTATTCATACTGTATATCTCAGTTTTTTTTTACATACTTTTGTACCTTTATAAATCAATTCTGAATAACAGATTCCATTGTACCTGTGCAAACGGCAATAAATAAATATCTTATCTACTCTAAGACCCCGTTTCAAGTAAAAACGCATCGTTCCAGAAAAGTTTTGCTTTTGCACCGTAACATTTTGATAACAAAGGGACACATGCTGAAAATGATGTACTGAGCATGTTGGGCCACTAGTGGGTGTTGTTGGTTGTTTTTTCTACTGAAACCACATGCACATGGGCTGTCGAACAACACGCTGTCAACATGAACACTGGGAGAACACGGACATTCCAGTGGACAGACCACCAAGTTGGATTGTTGTTACGGTGGCTGTCAAAATAAAAGTACCAAGTCCAGGAGAATCTGGACTGGGAGTCATGACTCTCTGGAGGAAACTTTGTTCTGATTGTCTCTACTGAGCATGTGCAGAAGAACTAGTTACTCTACACTAGCGTGCGCAGTTGTAGTGTTTCAGAAGACTTACTGCATGTTTACCCCCGTTTCCATGGAGACGCAGTCAAACTGTTTATCATCATATCATCACCTTTTCGGCGCCATTTTCAAAAACTTGTGTTTTCAGTGACTCTGAGCGCCGTCGTCGTGTAAACTGACGCCCAAAAAGCAACACAAGTTTTCCATCCTCTCTTGAAAACGACCACAGTCTCAGTTAGATTATGTAAACATAAGCAAATGTGAATAAACAAAATAACTCAACAAAAACATTGTTTTCTTATTCTGTTATTATCAAACGATGAATAAGACCTTGTTGAAGTTACACACAGTGTCTGAAATAGTTTCCTTACCGGAGATGAAGCGTCTCAGACATCCACACACGCCTGTAACGATCTAAAGTAAACAACAACGACCTGGAGGCTCAGAAACACCAGTCGGGTCGAATTTGGGTGGAAAATAATCAATACTAATGAGCAGGTTTGAAGTACTTTGTAAAATCTATAAAATAAGTCAAGTCTAAATATATAAAATTCCCAAAAGGCCAGAAGATTTTTTTTTTTTCAGTGCAGTCAACTAATATAAATCGTTAAAAAAAGAAATCTGAGAAAAGAGTGAAAATTAAATATTCAGGCTCAAAATATAAATCAGTGAAGTAGAAGCACATCTTGCAAAAACAATGATCGTTTCAAATTATTTTAGTTTCAGGCGGAGTGAGTGGACGTTTGACCAACCGCTGGCGAATCGCCCACCTCCGTGAAAGCGGCCATGTTGAATTCTGTCACCAGGATAAAACGCTCAGTTTTTCTAACGTTACTAATTGTGCAGATTAGTTGCGAGGGAAGCACTTAAACTGCAAATTTTAAACCCCATCTCATGTCAGAACGCGTGTTTTTGCGTTCACACGGCAACATTTTGGAAAAACCACGTCCGTTTCTCCGCCCTGACGCTTCACCTGAAAAGAGCAGCAACATTCACAAGGGGAGAAATATGAAGAGCGACCAACAGTTCTCAGGCGTTTTATTACAACGTTATGAGACGAACCGCATCGACGCTGTTTTATGGGTAGAAAAAGGCTCCGGCAGTTAAAAGTGAGGATTCCAAATGAAGAAGTTTCGTCCTTCCAAAGGCCACAGTTAACACTCGACTGGAGGAGCATCCATCAGCGCTTCGCTCATAATAACCACCGTCTCCAAGGTCTTGATTAAGCCACTCAGCCGACGGCGGCTGGGTGGAGACGTGAACAAGCGACTGCGGGTTAATCAGCAGAAACGGCAGCAGTGAAACCCGGCGGCCACCCGGAAAGAAAAACCGTTAAAAAAACATGGAAAAACACAAAGGGAACAACATCTGCGCACATGTTTTAATCCATTATTCAATTAGGCCTCAATTAGCCCTTTAATCCCCATTAGCAGCCTGGAGAGAGATGAGTGGTGAAGGAATGAATGAGTAAGCGAGTCCCCGGGGAGGAAGAGGAGCAGAGCAGAAAATGGAGGAGAAACAACCCTGTCGGGCTGGGGGGCAGTTTCCTGATCACAGAAGTACTAATTAGTGTCGCTAAATGATTTATAGGAATCAGAATAATGTGAAAGAGGAAGGTGGCCAGACTGAAACCCTTTTTGGAAAAGCTATTTTCTGCCCCCGCGGAGTGAAAGACGGAGGAGAAAATCCTGCGATGGTCCACTCCAGCACGCACACTCGCTTCCACCTCTTTCTGTCCTGTGCTTTTCATTCCCCGTCATGTTTGTCCGTCTGTCTGACGTCTTCCCTCCATAACTAAAGCGAACGGCGTGGACATGGTGTGGATCCCCAGGAAGAAGACCCCCCCCCCCCCCCCACCCCCCATCCCCCCCCCGGTCCATCTGTTTTGGTGGAGTCCATCCATTAATAAGGAGTCTGTCCTTTCACTTCCAGTCCTCCTCCTCCTCCTGGATTATTTATTCATCCATCCATCCCCAGTTATGGTGGGCAAGACACGGTTGCCAGATTGGAGGAGACACACAGATTTACTCATGGCATCAACTTCTTATCAGGGAGGCAATGATACCAGTTTTTTTTTTAATGGACGAGTACAAGTACAAGTACTAACCTTTAGCTACTTGCCAATACTGAGTACCAATACAGAGTTTCTCTTTTTCTTTTATTAAATGATGTAAAGACTATTTCCATACGCAAACGATATGTAATGGTGACGTGGTGCAGCAAACCACCTCCGCCCAACATGTAGCATCGCTGGTGAGTGAGCCCCAAACTGTTTAGCATGTAGCATGTAGCATGTAGCTTAGCTCAACATTACCTGCCAAGCAGTTAAACTTTCTTTTTTTGAGCAGTGGGAATGGTATGGACCAGCTGGAACCAGCAGATGGCGGTAGTGTCACCTCATGGATGCCTACTGCCGTTGAAACCGAGTGAAGAAGATGAAGGAGAGGGGAAACAGTCATCAGGGATGGAAAAATGTGCCGATAAGAGAGAGAGAGGGAAACGGTCATCAGGGACGACGAGAGTGGTGGGAAACAATGTAGATAGATAGAACCAGCAGATTGTGCAACTTTATGGATGCAAACTGGCGTTTAACCAAGAAGAAAAAGTAGTAGTAGTAGTAGTAGTAGTAGTAGTAGTAGTAGTAGTAGTGATGCTGAAGCTTCTGATTCCTTTTGGTTTAACCAGCTGAGCCTCTGTGTCTTCTTCACTTTTGGAATATTTCTTTTACACTGAATTTTAAAAAAAATTTTTTTACTTTAACTTTTAATACAAACCGACCGGCAGCGTCTTCAAAGTTTCTGATTGACTGACGAACCGGGGAGGGGAAGTATTTTCTTTGAATGTCAGTCGCACTGATTCTGCCCAAATGCCAGGATGAAGCCCATTCAGGTTGCTAATGCTCACCTTTCAGACTGAAGCTTTTAAAGCACACTGCGGCTCCTCTGAATGGCCCAGGAATGATAGACGTGTGTTTCCTTGTAATTGCTGGTAAACTCTTAAATTAATGTGACATTTTTAAAAAGCCCCAGAGTGTGGGAACATTACTTTTTACCTGTAGGCCACAACAAAACGAGTGTGTTGCACTTCTGCTACCAAATGAAAATTAGTTTTCGTGGCTCCAGTGTTTACTTTGTGGAATTTAATTGGCTTTTGGAACGAGGGAGAATAAAAAGAAGAAGGAAGTGACTGATTTGTGTGCCAAGTGAGACCTTTTCCTCACTTTCACCCAAACCACTTGTGTTGAGTCACAGAAACGCTGCGACACGTCCTCGTCACGAACGCAGTCCTGCTGAACCCCTCGTATCTCCGGCTCTTCAATAATCTGGAGAAGATGTCAGGTAAGGAGGAAATAATCCAATTAGGTAAAATACCAGAAATAAGAGCTTTCTTCATTTTTCTACAACATTTCTTTCCCTCTACTCTGGTGTCCCGCAGGGCGCTGTCCCCGGCCCCCTCCTCTTCTTTGTCTTGCTTCTCCCCCCCTTGGCCGTATGTTCTATAAATACAATTTTACTCATGAATGCACCATAACATAATGTAGAAAAGTACAACAACAACAAAAAAAACCACTAAACATTTAACTTCTGCTTGAACGCAGCATAAAAAGAATAAAACATCTCATCTAACTGCTGACTGTTCATTTTAAATCACATGTTGCACTAATTAGAAAATATAAAGTCAAAATGTTCCTTGTTACTCTGGAGTCTTACTCCTTTATTCAACTAAACATATCGGTCTTTTTAGCCAATCAGTAAATTGACACTGGTGATAAAACTAAAGAGGTTTCTGACTAAAAAAAGGATAGTGTTGGATTAATCTTACAAAAAGTTATCACATTCATTGTACCAACATTCTTTCTCATTTATTACGACTTGTATTTCTCCACTGTGATCTTTTATGGTAAGGAGGAATGTGGTCTGCAGATGGGAAGTGCCTTGAAATTAGATAAGAGGAACCCTAATAAAAGGAGAGGAGGCGGCAGAGGTTTTTCAGAGCGGGTTGGAGATTGTAACTGAAACACTCTCTGTCCGTTCTCCTCGCGAGTAAAACCAAACTTAATTTGTGTGTCTGTTCTTCCTTGCAGAATTAATAAATGTTCAGAGGTTGGACCTGACAGATAAAAGATGCTTAAAAGGTGTTTTTCTTTTCTTTTCCTGAGATTCTCTAGAAAACACATATTGATGATGATCCATTGTCAGTAGAATTATTCAGTCTGTTTACGAACGGAGATTTTCCCTTTAAATGTTTTTAGTATTTTTGTAAATGTGGTTTCTATACTTGAGGTTTTTTCTCTGGTTCCTTGACTTTGAGGTCGTCTCACTTTGTCTCTCATAAAAGATTTAATCATTGAAATGAATCAGTACCCTGTGTGTGTGTGTGTGTGTGTGTGTGTGTGTGTGTGTGTGTGTGTGTGTGTGTGTGTGTGTGTGTGTGTGTGTGTGTGTGTGTGTGTGTGTGTGTGTGTGTGTGTGTGTGTGTGTGTGTGTATAGTTGCATTGAGGACACGTTACCTTGAAGATAAACCAATCATAATGATAATCTGCTTGTTATTGAATCTGCTGGAAACTTACAAGACAGCCCTTGAGCAATGTTTACTTGTGAAGTTTCCGCTGAGCTATTTGGGAGAATTCAGAGCCTCTGGAGTCGTTCTGAAGCTGAACCTTTAATCCAACCATCTTTATGGTCTTTTCTATTTCTGTCCTTCCAGCGGCGGCGGCGGCGTCCCCGTCGTCAGCGGCGCTCACGGTTTTGAAATGTCACCGGAACATTAGCTCATGAGGGCAGGATGCTGCGCTAACGTCGCCCTGGCGGCCTCCCCGAGATCTGATTAGAGTTCCAGGCCAGAAAGGGAGCTGGAGAGCGGACTGCAACGTCACTCGGCTTTCTTTAGTTTGAAGGAGGAAGAGCCAGAAAAGGAGCCAGAACGCTGGGAGACGTCCCGGGATTTTAGCAAAGTGGGTGGGGGGGGGGGGGGTGGGGGGGGGGGGGGGGGGGGGGGGGGGGGGGCGAAAAGGTGAGGGTGTGAAATCCGGGAAGAGGCTGAATTCAATCTGAATGGCTCTGAGAACAAGAGGGCCCCGGGCTGGATTCTGCTGCCCTCTGTGGGACGGAAAGAGAAGTGCAGCTCAGGAAACTCTGGGGACTGTGGGCGATGAGAAAAGATTGAAGATGGTTGGATTTGATGGATTTGATGGCTCTTTTGAACTAATCCAGAGAAATGGGAGTTTAAATCAATTTGCAAAGCTTTTGTGAAATCAATGAGGTTGTTGTTTTTACACTTTGACTTGATGAACATCAAACATTCAGACTACATCAATTGTATTGGTGTGATTTTAACCTTTCATATTTTCATATTTATAATTTGTGGATTACCATTTAAAATGGATTAAATTATCATATATTATATTAATCACTTTATTGCATTAATAGGGCAAAAATAGACAATATTAGTTTAAATGAATTCAGAATGATTAGAATTTTCATGTTATTGGATTTATTTAATCTGAAATACCTCAAATTAATACATTATTGGCTTATTTGCATTCAAATGGCTAAAATTCATGCATTGTTGATTTTATTACATTTTAAATGACAAATTATCATATTACTGCATTTAACTTGGCTAGAATTCTTACATTATTGTCTTTATTGCGTTTAGAATGGCCTAAATTACTACATTATTGGCATTATTAACTTTAAAATGGCTAAAATTAATTAAATACTCAATTTAAAAATTGTTACATCATTGGCTCTGTTGCATTCAAAGGTTGTTGCATGATTTAAAACATGTTTAAGCATTGCACGTCTGGATTCACCTCATTTGTGAACCACATGAAGCTGTGAGGAGAAAACTGGAGGCTTGTCGTGTTTCTGTGGATCCCGTCAGTGCAGCGTGAGTCAACAGAAATATTGACCCTTCGTGGGAAGACAAAGGATGTTGACATGAATATATTAAAGTGAGAAGGTGGGGGGGGGGGTCTGTTCAATAAAATATCTAATAATAAAACCACGCTGCAGGTTCGTTATCACAGCAAACGTTTGACAGGAGAGGAGCCACGATGGCTTCAGACGGAGCGCAGAAAACACATTGAACAGCAGATTTTACAGATTAGAAATAGAATTGTTTTGTTTTCAGTGTTTTTTCCTGCTGATTCTGGGTTCGGTCTTTGACTCTCCGGGGCTCAGTTCATTCCCGTGTGTCTGTGTTCAACAGGGAGGCGACAAATCAGCGTCTTAAACACCCTGGATGTCGTTTTTACATCCAACACTGGAGGAGATTTATCACCATTCCATGAGGTAATGGCAGGAAAGTCGGGCGGGAGCTTGTTATTAACGGCTCTGCCAACACGGAGGAGACACACACACACACACACAGAGCTGAGGAAATCAGGTCAGTTTGCTCTGAAATACAGAAAATTTATGCACAAAAAGTCAAGAAACTGTTTGGATGATTTCACTGTTTCTTGTCGTCGCCATTTCCCATCACAACAGGCGATGATACACTCTTCTGTATTAAACCGAGGAGTTTTGTGACATAAATGAATGGAATGCTGACTCACCTATCATAATCATTAAAAAAAAAAAAAAAGGTGATATCCCATAAAACCAAGAAGGCTTTGCGACTCCCCAAGGACTCTTTGGCGCCCCCTCTGGTATGGGCATCACTGCACTATGGGACCAAATCGAAGTCCGCAACATATCAAAATATGACTTCCCGGTGACACAAGTAGAGCCGCACCACAATTCACACAGTCTTCTGTGGGAAAGTATATTAAGGCCCCGTTTATGCCACAACCTTGTGATGAACAGCTTTGTTACCATTTCACTAATGTTTACTGGAAAATAAGTACCTTTACGGCGTTTAAACTCAAACTCCAGATGTGACAGTGCGAGTGAGAAAAGACAGTAAACACGCCTGTCTTGTCTATTTATGTCCGTCCAGATCGAAGCTGCCACTGATAATGAATGGAGGAGCGATGGAACGGCTGCCAGCGGGCCTGATGCACGACGCCGCTTACACATCTACTAACAGGAGAACTCTGCCCATTATCATCCATCTTCTTTATCCTCCGTCTTTGTCTCCGTAATCAACCCCCCCGAAACACAAAGGTCCCGAGCCGTAACCGACCGGGGCGTCGGACTGGTTTCTCTCTAATTGGTGTGAATTGATGAGACAGAAGCCGGTGTTGCCACAGATACAAGTCATTAATATTACCCCCTGCAGGGAGAGGCGCACCAGCTTCAGGTTCGAAGGGGGCTCCTGTAAAACACAAGGCGTTGCCATGGTAACAGCTGACATGGATGAATGAGATGTGATGCGTGAGTGGAAGAGCGGACGCGGAGGGAAATCGATGGATCAGATAACGTCTCCTTACGCTTTCTGTCCATCAGTCGGCCCCGACGGTCCGCCTCTTCGGATCACGAGTGGAAACAGAATCATTTCTTTGATCGTGCTTTAGAACACTTACTTACAGGGTGCTGGAGCGACACCAACCCACTTTGAGGGAAGACACGTTACAACATGGAGCAACCCAATGATGGTCAAATCCATTATATCTCCCATCAACAGGAGACATTTGGTCATTTTGAATGTAATACAGCCAATAGCAGACTCATCTGGACCATTTTTTAATCCAATAACGACAATAATATAATAACTTTGGTCCTTTTAAATGTAATAAAGCAAATACCATACAAATGCATCACTTTTTAAATCTAATAATGTAATAGTTTGGGCCACTTTAAATGTAATACAACCAATATAGTAATAAATTCGACCAATTACAATGTAATAAAGCCAATATTGTGATGATTTCGGCAATTTCAAATCTAAAAAAGCAGTAATGGAACAGTTTTAGTCATCCCTACTGTAATAATCACCACCAATGTAATAATTTGGGGCATTTTCAATGTAATAAATCCAACAATACACTCACTTTGGCTATCTTAAATGGAAATAAAGCCAATGACATGACATGGCATATTTATTCTAATAAAGACAATAATATAATCATTTGGGCCATTGGAAATATGATAAAGCCACAAATTTTATATTTTTCGTCCATCTTAATGTAATAATGGTAAAGAGCATAACAGCAACATAGTAAATAACAACATAGTTTAATGTAATAAAGCCAATAACATCATAATTTAGGCCATTTTTAATGTAATAAAACCAATGATGTAATCATTTTGGCAATTGCAGATGTAAAAAAATCAATAAAGAAATACTTTTGAATGTCATGATGCAATAAAATAATAATTACGGCCATCCTAAATATCATAAAGTGAATAAAACCCTACTTTTCATCATTTTAAACAAAATACAGTCACCAACGTCAGAATTTTGGCCATTTAATATGTAATAAATCCAATAATGTGATGAAGCCAGGAATGTTTGGCAATAATAAAGGGAATAAAATCAGTAACTTAATAACTTGACAAAAGTGTCAGACAATATTTGGTCCAATGTTGTAATAACAATTAATTATAATAATTTACTGTAAATGAATTCCTACATTTTTGGATGGTTAGAACATTATTGAAGTGACATTAAAAAAAGATCCATTGAAAACTAAATAATTTAAATAAATGAATAAATAGCCAATAATATTATATAGTGAAATAATGTTGTTTTTTAAGATAAAAATGAATAGGTATTTTAATGAATTAATGACACATTCAATGACATATTTATACATGTATTACCAATTTTAATGACTTAATGACATTTAATGAATTATTTAATGGTATATCTATTTAAATTCAGCACATTTAGACCATGTAATGATGAATTAAATAGTAATAGTAATGTTTTGGGGTTTTTTTGCTGCAGTTTTTCTGAAGTTTGACAATTAGAAATAGAATTAGTGGTCGCCCACGTCATCATATTCATTTATTGAATATGCATATTATGCAGCCCTCACAACTGTGTGAGAGGTGAGGCAGCGTATTGTGTTCTGAGTTATCAATGCATTACATCTCAAAACACAGAGAGACGGACACACATTCACTCACGGAGGCAAATTAGGCAAATTAAAATTTTGGACCGCGGCAGGAAACCGGAGGGACTGTTGCTGAAGCCGGGAATCAAACCAGGGATCTTCTCACTGTGAGGCGAGAACCACTAACCACTTTATAGTTTTGGAGAGTGTAAATCCTTTCACCTTCTAAACCTCAATATTTGTCAAAAACAAGAAAAATCCATCATTCATACTTTATACAGTTTAATGTACAAATGTTTTGAATCTAATTCCTCAAAGATAAAGAATCTCTCAACGGGAAAACAAAACTCTCCCTGACATTTCTATAAAAGGTCAGAGGCGCTTGACACAGCACAACGTGCTGGTGTCAGACAATATAGTGATTTAATTCTTTAAATGTTGCTAAGTAGGACTTTTCTGGGTGAACTGGACCGAGTTCAGTCCAGACTGGAGCTCATAACAATGTTTTAATGGGTAGAATAAATCAGAGTTATGTATGGGGGGGGGCAAACAAAGCATAAACACTGAGTTTAAGAGTCAGGTTTGTCTTTTAATCATTAAGCAACATTTCAACAGAAGCTTCTTTTATTCTTCCACTCCCCTGGCCGACGCGTGATAAATGCACGACACTGCACTTTCAGTAACGACGAACGCTTTAAATTCTGCAAGTCGGCAGCCGGGCGGCGCCACGACTTGTTCGACAGGAGAAAGCGCCGCAGAGTCCACAAACACGTCACATAAATATATTCCTGATACCAGTTAACGTTTGCGACAGTTATTTTCAAAACACACAACAAGAAAAAGGGAATAAAAGACGTGAAGTGATCTTTGGTTGACAGTGACGGGAGGCGATGGATCTGCTGATTCCTTCGGTTCATCTGGAGTTTACTTCATTCATGAGTAGAAAAGCTCGAGGTATTTACAGTGACATATATATATCTAGATATATCTAGATATATATCAATCTTTTTTCTATCTAGTTAAATGTACAGTACGCATCGAGGTCACAAAAGCCTCCGTCCGTCAGAACAGGTGTGTTTACCGTGACGAGTGTAAACTGGAAAGAAACTTCTTCCATCTTGTAAACGTTCTGCTCTCACCCGAACACATCTATCCGTCACCGTGTGTGTGTGTGTGTGTGTGTGTGTGTGTGTGTGTGTGTGTGTGTGTGTGTGTGTGTGTGTGTGTGTGCTCCCTCATAGTGTAAACCCCTGCAATCAGCAGGACATAAACAAACCTCCAGCGTCTAACTTTAGCTCCGTTCAAAGGTCAAAGGTCAAAGGTCACCACACTCGACAGGACTTTGCTCCCCGGTTCATCGCCGACGACTCGGGACAGTTGAAGACTTTACGGAACTCCTCGTAGTTACTCATGGCGCCGATTACTCTGCAGGGGGACACGGCGAGGGTCAGACGTCACGGTGAACCAGTGTGTGTGTGTGTGTGTGTGTGTGTGTGTGTGTGTGTGTGTGTGTGTGTTCACCTGTACTTTGGAGGACTGTGAGCGCCGCTCTGGATCTGCTCTCGTGCTGCTTCTGGTCTGTAGCTGTTACACCTCACCTGCAGAGTTCACACATCACGTCAAGGTGCTTTTCTTCTTCACAAACATCCTCAGCATTAACGACGAGGCTGAGGAGTGTGTTGTTACGGAGTGTTATGGAGTGTGTTATGGAGTGTGTTAAGGAGTGTGTTATGGAGTGTGTTACAGAGTGTGTTATGGAGTGTGTTATGGAGTGTGTTACGGAGTGTGTTACGGAGTGTGTTACAGAGTGTGTTATGGAGTGTGTTATGGAGTGTTACGGAGTGTGTTATGGAGTGTGTTGTTAGGTGTGTTATGGAGTGTGTTACGGAGTGTGTTACAGAGTGTGTTATGGAGTGTGTTATGGAGTGTTACGGAGTGTGTTATGGAGTGTGTTGTTAGGTGTGTTATGGAGTGTGTTACGGAGTGTGTTACAGAGTGTGTTATGGAGTGTTACGGAGTGTGTTATGGAGTGTGTTGTTAGGTGTGTTACGGAGTGTGTTATGGAGTGTGTTATGGAGTGTGTTACGGAGTGTGTTACGGAGTGTGTTACAGAGTGTGTTACAGAGTGTGTTATGGAGTGTGTTATGGAGTGTTACGGAGTGTGTTATGGAGTGTGTTGTTAGGTGTGTTATGGAGTGTGTTATGGAGTGTGTTACGGAGTGTGTTACAGAGTGTGTTATGGAGTGTGTTATGGAGTGTTACGGAGTGTGTTATGGAGTGTGTTGTTAGGTGTGTTACGGAGTGTGTTACGGAGTGTGTTATGGAGTGTGTTATGGGGTGTGTTACGGAGTGTGTTATGGAGTGTGTTGTTCGGTGTGTTACGGAGTGTGTTACGGAGTGTGTTACAGAGTGTGTTATGGAGTGTGTTACAGAGTGTGTTATGGAGTGTTATGGAGTGTGTTATGGAGTGTGTTGTTAGGTGTGTTACGGAGTGTGTTACGGAGTGTGTTACGGAGTGTGTTATGGAGTGTGTTACGGAGTGTGGTATGGAGTGTGTTACAGAGTGTGTTATGGAGTGTGTTATGGAGTGTCTTACGAAGTGTGTTACGGAGTGTGTTATGGAGTGTGTTGTTAGGTGTGTTACGGAGTGTGTTACGGAGTGTGTTATGGCGTGTGTTATGGAGTGTTACGGAGTGTGTTATGGAGTGTGTTGTTAGGTGTGTTACGGAGTGTGTTACGGAGTGTGTTACGGAGTGTGTTACAGAGTGTGTTACGGAGTGTGTTACGGAGTGTGTTGTGTGTCTTTACGTGTGCGTAGCTCAGGAAAAACAGTTGGTTGTTGCTGATTTGGAGTCCCGGCAGCAGAGGCTCCTCCTCCCCTCCTCTGCTCTCATCCACCCACCGCCGGTACGCCTACACAAAAAAACAGCAAAGGTTCACACACACACACACACACACACGCACACACACACACACACACGCACGCACGCACGCACGCACGCACGCACGCACGCACGCACGCACGCACACGCACACACACACACACACACACACACACACACACACACACACACACACACACACACACACACACACACACACAAAAGGCATTCTGGGTAAATTTAAGAACTCCATGTGTCGTACCCTGAATGCTTCTCTTATTCCTCCATTGTCCGCTATGTTTTCTGCAAGAGTCCTTTTCCCACGAACCTGTCGATTGAAAACAAAGCTGAGATTAACCTCTGAGGTCGGGGGGGTGAAACCTCAGGCCCGTGGACCAAAATCAGCCACACAAGCGCCTCCAATCGGGCCAAACCACCAAGCAAACTGTAAAAAATGTAAACAAAACATTGATTTTTTTTTTATTTTGTTCAGTGTTTTGTCCTATTAACTGTGCCTTCTCCTTACGTTTAGCCCCGCCTCCTCCCAGTGATATCCATTATACTGGTCAATCATGCACTGCGTCTTCTCATTAAAAGCTGATATTGACGAGTTGCTCCACCAGAGGTCAAGATTCCCGTCTTTGTCGTACTTACGGCCTATTTAAAAAAAAAAACACACACACATAATCAATTGTGTAACAGAAGAACCTTCGACCCGATCACGATTGCACCAGTTCTTACCGTTATTGTCGAAGCCGTGCGTTAGCTCGTGTCCGACTATCACTCCGATGGCTCCGTAACTTAAAGATCTAGAAAACACAAATACAACACATTCTATATGGAGCTCCCCCTAGTGGCTGGTTGAAGGTAATAATATTAAAAACATATATATTAATGACGCCTCTTCAGCTCAGACGAAGTTAACCATGGAGTTCCACAGGGTTCTGTGTTAGGACCTCTACTTTTCACACTCATTCAACCTACATTGTAGATGAACTGTAGACTATTTAGTTCTGTCTTTTATGCATTTTATCTTTGTATTGGTTCATTTGAAAGGGTGGAAGTTACTCAATACGGTCATGTGATTGCGGAAGAAGTAATCTGACCTTGGATACTCCAGTCCCCAGAAGAAAGGCTTCTGAAGCTCTCCGGCAGGAAATCCTGCGGGCAAACATCAAAACGTTACGACTGACCACATCATCTATTCCCGCAGTGGATTGGCTCATCTTAAGGTTGATTTCTGGATTTTGTTTAAGCGGCAGAGTGAGATCTCACTGATCTGATTTTTGGACGAGCTGTAGAAGGCGTTGACGGTGGTTGGGTTGGTGAACCACCTGAAACACACGAGAGCAGCAGGTTAAAGAGGACGAGGAGCCGCGGGTCACCAGAAGGAGACGGCGGGCAGTTCCCTCACTCTGTCCGGGGGACGCTCTTCCTCAGCCAGGACAGATCGGACTGGGCGATGAACCGGAGCGTCTGCATGACGTTCCCGTAGTAATCCTTCTCGGCGAACTCCAGCTGAGACAACGCGCAGGTTTAGCATTCAACCAGCGACCCCGGAAAGTGTTTGTTCCGACCGCTTCACCAACCTGCTTCAGGTCTTCGTTGAGGTAGGTGTCGTTCAGGATGAACTCGGGGTAGCCCACCTTCGCCAGGACGGCGTGAGCCTGGAGAGAAAGAGATGAGAAGGAAACACGTCGTTTCAGGAAAGTTTCACGTTCACACGGCAACGATTTGAAAACTATGTCCATTTCCATGGAAACCACAGAAATGCTGAAGGATGTAGTTCTTATGTGGGGCCACTAGTGGGCGCTGTTGGTTGATCGATAGATAGGCTTTTGTTTGTTGCTCATAAACAACATATTTTGCAAGCTTCCATCCTGCTGTTCCTTCTAGAAACTTTTAGTAATTTGGCATTCGGTGATTTTTTTTGACTCCTGATTCTAAAATGAGGATGAAAGTCCTTCAAAATCCAGACATTTTACACTTTTAGTGATTCTAAGTATCGAATTCGAAAGTGTATGTTCATTTTAAACATGTCAACGGGACGGGTCAACGGGACGGGTCAACGGGACGGGTCAACGGGACGGGTCAACGGGACGGGTCAACGGGACGGGTCAACGGGACGAGCCAACGGGAATTAGAATTAAGGAAAATTCGGCCAAAATCAAAACACTGCTGAAGAACGGCGACCGCTCGCCTCCGTGAAGTGAACATCTGCCTTGTGTGTTAGTAAATACTGACGGATCTCCTGCTGCAGACGCTTCCAGCAGCTGGACGGTTTTGTTTTCTGTCAAACACGTCGGATTTACAGCAGGAAGTTCTGCTGCTGCGGCTTTTCTATCGGCCCACTTTTAATCCCATGACTGCTGATGGTTTCTGTATCGGAGGTTTTGTGGAAAACGTGCGGCCGCGCTCTTGCCTTGTCCACGGCTCTCCTCTTGGTTGATTGGTCCATCCAGTCGTTCTCCTTCTCCAGCATGTCGATGAACGCCCAGCGGACGCCGTCGATCAGCTCCTCCATCTGAGAAGCACAGATTAGGACACGAAACGCGAGATTAGAGGTGCAAAATTCAAAGTTGAATTAAAATCCAGTGGCTCTCGTCTGATGTGACTTCAGGACAAGCCCCGGATCACAAATCTTTAATTTTTTCTTATATTGAATAAAATTAGGTTGAAGTTTGAAAATGTCATTTTCCATAGTAATTACTTTGTTTTGTGACAATATACACATTTCCATCATGTATACTCTGCGCCACCATAAAGAAAATCTTTAGAATTTACATTTAAAGGTTATTAATCTTACTGGTCTGGCCGACTCAAGGTGGAATCAGGCTGCATGTGAAATGTTGGACTGAAAGATATTCCCCTTTATGCTCCACTGCATTTCAATTTCATTACATTTTTATCTAAACCGATTCAATCACGTGTACAAGTTTCATACCTAAAACACAACTTTACTTTACATTACTCTACAAGCTGATCCAACTCAGGCCCCGTTTGTCGTGAAAACTCTCGTCACGTTTTGAAGGAACAACGGCATTGAAAGCACAACTTTTTGAAAATGCTCCAACTCTGTGGAAGCGGGGAAAACGAACCTTTAGGAAAATGCTGCTACAGCACACCATGACCATAGTGACTAGTTAATACTCTCCATTACTCATGTTTAAAGCATATTGTTCTCTACGTGTCTGTGTGTGGTTTCATTACCAAAACAACCGACAGCGCCACCTCATGGCCTGGCATGCTAACTACATAGTTTTCAGTGTTTCTGCCGTTTCCGTGGAAACAGTCATCTTTTTCAAAACGACATTTTTCTGAAACTAGAACGCAAAAACGACACGTTTCCACTTAAAACGTTTGGGTGTAAAAAGGTTTTGGGACGCTGCAGCTCAAAAAAGACAATCATCACAATTTAAAGTCACACATTCAATTCAAATGCATCTTTTTGGACCGTGTGGGGAGCTGAAGGAAAACCACACAGGGAGAACATGCCCTCTGCACACAGAAACTGAGAACATTCCCAGTGAGAGCAGAAAAGGTTTAGGCTGGAGTGACATAATGCCGCTCATCCATCGTATAAAACCATAAAATGTTGGGGTTTTATTCTCTTAACAGATTAAACTAAAATCCCAACCTGCAATCATTAAGACAGAACTTCATGATATCAGAGGCTGGAAGTGACGCCGGCGTCCCACAGAACCTCAACATGATAAAGTCTGTTTGTGTTTATATGAAAAGAGAACCTGGAAAGCTGAGACCATTTAGATATTTCAAAACAAGTTCACACACACACACACACACACACACACACACACACACACACACACACACACACACACACACACACACACACACACACACACACACACACACACACACACACACACACACACACTGTTTACAGGAAGTGTTCAGTGCTGTTTAGGCAGCGCCGACACCACATGTCATACCCGACGTCATCGGCACTCAGACCACAACACATAAATCCCAGTTTCTGAGGGGCGGACGCGTCACCATGTGCTTCTTGTCCTCCTGGAAGTGTGTGTTGACGAAGAGTCGCCCGGTGGCGTAAACAAGCGAGTTCTCCACGTAGTTCACACACTTGTCCCAGCGCGGGGTCAGAGAAGTGGTTCCCGTGGTCACCTGGCGGGCAGGAGGAGCAGAAATGAGCTTTTCAGGTTCTCCACATCAAAACCTTCAGAATCCCAGAAACGCTTTAACTCAGCAGCTGCATGACAAACTTAATCAACTAAATCCTTCATTTCCACCTTAAAAACACAAAGATTTTCTATTAGCTCACTTTTATTTTCATATACTTTCTAAACAAGTGTACACATTTCTAAATTGAGAAACAATAAAAAAACAAAAAAAGAAAAAAGCTGCCAAGCTCACTCCTCTATTCATAGAAATACACCGACAACACGATCTGTTGGGTCCTGTAGAGTCCACTGTCAATGTGCAGTGTATCACCAAGACTAACGTTTCCATGACAACGACTCAAGTGAAAGCGCATCGTTTTAGCGTTTTCGTTTCTGAAGAATTTTGCGTTTATGCGGCAACTTTTTGAAAACGATGTCTGTTTCCAAGGAGACCGCAGAAACGCTGAAAATGATGTAGTTAGCATGTTGGGCCACGAGTTGGCGCCATAAACGCTGTAAACATCAACAATGAACACGAACACTCGTACGGGCAAGACGAACAAGTTGGATGATTATTACGGTGTCTGTCGACTATAAAAGCGTTTCGGCGTTTAAGAAAAGTTGCGGTTTCCCTGTTTGCATGGAGACGGAGTCAGGGCATTTTCAAAAACTTCCACCTTGGGAATAGTTTTTAAAAGCGAGCGCCGATTTCATGTGAAACCTCAAAACCTTCGTTGTGATTTGGGTGTGTGTTTGCATTTCAGTGGCGCTCGGACCCACTGTCAGCGCAACTTATTGAAAACAACTCCCGAGGTGGAACTTATCGAAAACGCTCGGGCTCCGTCGTCGTGTAAACAGGCGAAAATGGAAATATTTCGGCATCTCCACCTGCACGTGTGGAAGAACTATTTAGTACGACTGCGCTGCTCACCGAGTCGCAGCGTTTCCATGGAGATGAAGCCGTTTTAGAAGAGTCGCATTTTCAGTGGCTCCGAGCACGTCATGTAAACAAACCCCCAGAATGCAATGGGATTTTCCCATTTTAACTTGAAAAACGCCGTCGTGTAAATGGGTCTTTAGGTATTGATGTTGGCTTTCACCGTCCACATCAATCTTAAAATACAAAACTACTTTGTGGAACTCAAGACAATGCATTAATGGCAGCAGATTTGTGGATAATGTGGATGTTATTATACTGAGTGCTGCGTTTAGAGGTGTAAAGGCCCGGTAAAGAGCGCCCTCTATCGCCCTCTAGCATTATTGATCAAATAGGATTGAAAAGTGGACTCACAGTAATTAAACCAAAGTTCAATTAAATTAAATGGCTCAGGATGAATTAAAGGAAGCATTCAGGATAAAAGAGTCTCATAGAGGAAGGATGAAAATAAACCTTTCCAGACATCAGTCAAATATAACTCCCTTCACAGTGGAAATGAATCCTTCATGTGCTCTGAACAGAAACCACACAGGTACTTGGATTACCGACCCGAGCGTAGTCGAGGTATCTGTAGAGGAATCTCCGGCTCAGCGTGGTGATTCTGGAGAAGACTGTCCTCCACTGGACGTAGTTGGCGACCGTCCTGGAGAGAGAGTCGTTAAAAACCGACGTGGGATCAGACATCATGAAACAGTTGTAATGAACTGTGTGTGTGTGTGTGTGTGTGTCAGAGGTTAACACTGAATGGGGTGAAGATGATTATGGAGAGAAAGGACGATTGCAGGGTGGAGGAGATTTTATTTGTATTTTTTTCCAACGCGAGAACTAATCATGATCATGTTTTCTGGAGCTGTCCTGTCATCGAACTCTTTTGCTTCCTGGTGCCTTAGAAGAGATTCACACATGTCAAGGCCCCCGCAGACCTCCAGAGGAACGCAGAAGAACAAGAACAAAAGTTGGGGTGTGACGTCGGCTATCTGCCGAAAAAAATGCTTCTTCAGCAGGAGAGTTCATCCTCAGAGAAGAAGCTGTTTTTCCTTCATTCAGAAAAATTACATCTTTTGCGGCAGATCAATTTTAATTGGTAAAAAAATTGTGAAAACAGTCATGAGAGTTTCCGACCCCTGGACGACTCGATGTAGTGAAAATCCCTCCATCGCATTTGGAAGGTGAAAACACTTTGAGACGTAAGGACCGGTTTTCTCAGCGAGGACATTTTGAGAGGTTTAGACTTTTTTTAGACTAAGAAATCTCTAAATGGTGAGGATGTTTATTGCAGGTGAGGGGTTTCTTTATATATTTAGTTTTTTTTTTAGCACATTTTGACTGGTCATCACTGGACTTTAAAACAACTCTACATTATTAAAAGCTTCACATATTGGGTATAATCTCTCACATGTGAAGTTCGAAGAAAAAGATGATTGAATTAAACATCTGGATGTAATTACAGGCTCACTGAGTCCATAAATGATGTGGAAAATAAAACGAGTCGAGTTTGAACAACTGTCAGACAGATTTGCACACGTTTCACAACACGTTACATATAAAACCTGAAATGCAGGAGAAAGTTTCGTCTCTTTGCAGAACTCGGGATTGATCTTTCTTGTGTCTGCCGTGTTGTTTTGAAGTGTCTCCGCTCTGTTACCTGGGGTCAGTGGCGTTGAGGAGCTTCATCAGGTCCTTGAAGTACTGCGGCGCTCGGACGATGACCAGCTCGCCGGAGGAGATGGAGCGAGACGGGTCGTCTTTAGACTCCACCACGGCTTTTATAAAACCCAGCCAGTCAAACTAACAACACAAGACAGAGCGGGGGAAACCACTGAAACAGGGAAATATGTGAAGATTATCCATCCATCTTCTCCCGCTTATCCGTTTCGCGGGGGTGTCAGTCTGAACACCGTCACCCAGAACACATTGCACCGATTAAGAACCTTCCTGCGGGTGGTGAGCCCACGGGAAGCTAAAATAATCTTTACTTTTAAACATTAAAGGTCCCATATTAGGCAGAATTGACTTTTTCGTGATTTTCTAACAGTAATTTAAGTCCTTATCGCTTGTGCACGAGAGCCTAGAAGTGAAATGAGCCCGTCATCTCCCTCACTTACTCAAGTTTTTAGCAAATACAGGCAAATCAGAGATTTGCCCTTTGTGACATCATGAGGGGAAATAACCACTCCCTCTGGCAGTCCCTCTCCCACGGGTGGATGAGCTCTGCCCTACAAAGTTACGAATAGGCAAACATTTTTTCATCTCACAAACGCTACCTCAAAACAGACATGGAGTAGGCGTGGACAAACACAGCTCATTAGCATTTAAAGGTACAGACACAGAAACAGCCTGTTCTCTGTAGAGCTCAATAGAGGGACTTTTAGACTGGCTAGACAAGCTTTTCTTTGAGATTCTTACAATTTTCTTGTGTTTTTTGGCCGGATTAGAGCCTCTTGCGGGGTGGTTTTGACCCACGGGCCTTAGGGTTTACCCCCATCGTCCCCATGCATGTTTACCTGTGGAATGATGCGCTGCAGGTGAGCTATGGTGTAGCTGTTGTACATGTTCTCACTGGTGCGGTTTTCATAGGGAATCAGGATCTGCAGGGAAAAATCGTGTTAGTATGAGTGAATTCACACCTAAAATGACTTTTTCCCATGAATGATTCAGAGTCCCGATGAGCTGCAGGGGGCTTTTAAAATCCCCTCTCATACATGAGGATGAACTAGATTTATATGCGGTCTTTACATGAGCCAGTTTGGTCTCGAAGGCGAGAGCCGCTTCCATCTGGGTCAGAGCTGCTTTCTCCGGGGCGCCCAGCATGACGGCCACGTCCACCATCAAACTGAGCAGGGCAGCACGATACTGGAGGGGGGGTGGGGGGGGGGGGACAAAAAGGCAAATGTCCTTTATTCCTTCATGGCTGTAGGCTTTCGGATGTCATCAGAAATCAATCACATCTGAACCCGCTGACCAACTCATCCTAATAATAATATTAGTCTTGTTTTTAGCACTTGAAATCAACAATGTGGTCTAGTTTTATTTTACTTGGATCTTCTCACATAAAATGAACTAAAACACAGTAAAATAGATCGACCTTAGAATCACAGTTGTCAACATCAAAATTAACCTCAAAAAGAAGATTAAATCAGAATTAGACCAAGATACATTCGAATAGAAAACATTTACCATTACGTCTTATTTGTTTCATCTAAACATTTTAACATGATAATAAGAAACACATCTGACTGTGCCGATCAATAAATATGTAGATGCACGACTATACACACACACTTATACATATATATATATATACACACACACACATATATATACACCACCTCTGTATTTGTTACTAAAGATACACTAATACTGTATCTATGTATGTGAGTGCAGAGAAGCTCAGCGTTTTAATTCTCCCCAGGCAGAAAGTTTCCGTCCAGGAAGCTGCAGCAGGTAAAGACGAGGGGGGATCAGAAAGGCACTCACCGCCTTGGCGGAGGAAGTGTTGGTGATGTAGTCTTCTCTGGAGGGCAGAGACAAGGACGCCTGGTCCAGCTGCACGGAGACACGAAGGCAAGAGAGAGACGCTTAACTGCAGGAATAAAACTGGAATCAAATGTGACGGGATCTGACGGCACCAAACAAGGAGGTGAAATATCCTCTTATAATTATCACAACGTCTTAGGACAGGTGTTGAATACATCAGCAACATTCAGACCAAATACATACATTTAGTTGACCGAGTGTGTTTAACCTCCAGAAATCTGATTAAAAATCATAAATATCAACCACAAATATAGATCAAAGTTCACAAAATACCAGATTGTGAGTATTTACTGATTTTTATGTGTAATAATTCGCATTTTTCAGCACATTTCTGTAAATTTACATAGTTCTTTTTTGTATTACGTCTATATGAGTTTTAGAACGAAATCTCCTTTATTGTGATGTGGAAGTTGCAAAGCAATACAAAATTTAAATGATTAAAATAATAATAATAATAATAATAATAATAATAATAATAATAATAATAATAATAATAATAAATAGACCAATGCTTCATGACTGAGGTTTAAATTACATGTAAACTAACAAAACAAATAAACACATTTTAGACCAAAACCAAACAAACAAAAAAAGAATATAGAGAATTTCTGTATAGAAATTGTAGTAAAGAATGTTTTTTATACTCTTTGGACTGACAATACAACATTAATACAAAGTGATTTATAGCTTCTGAATCAGATTTCAACACTAAAAATCTCTTTATTTTAGTAAAGTAATCAGTAAAAATCAAGATTTGAGGATCACATGTTTTCAATTCTCTAAAATCGCTATTAACAATTGTCTTTCAGGTTTTTGTGTGTGTTTTTAAGTACTTTTTGAGATTCTTAGGCCCCATTTATGACGACGTTCTGAATGAAAATGCATCATTTTTGTGTTTTCTGGAAAATTTCAATGTGACAGAGTTTTGAAATCATTCTGTTTCCATGGAAACGGCAGAAAAGCTGAAAACAATGCTGCTGGATGTTTTTGAAATGAAACCACACGGAAGCATTTTCACTTGACACTTTGTCGTGGAAACGGGGCCAAGATCTTACAAAAGATGCTTCGGTTGCTGTGTGACCGTGAGATCCTGCAAAAGTCTGACCTTGATGACGTAGTGGGAGGAGTTTTTGTCATTGGGGGAGACGTACAGGCGGATCAGGACGCTTTTACTGTGCTGGTTTCTCATCTCGGCGATGGTCTTCAGGAGGCTCCAGTGACTCTGGGACCAGCGGTAGTCTCCGCCCAGCCCGTCCCCGACCACCGGCCATCGAAACGCGGGCTGTCGGAGCGTCCTCAGCATCGGCTTGGCGTCCGCTTCCTCCAGCACGGCTTCGCGAACGCACAAGAACAAGTTGGCCTCATTGATTTGTGCAACTGTTTGACTTTCCTTCGCCCTTCGTCCAATCAATACCGGCAAATTGTACTCTATTACACTCTGATGAGCGTTTTGGTAGCGCACAGCAACTTCGCAAGGAGTCTTGACTGAGTAACAGTGTAGCCCTGAGTAGCAGTGTAACCCTGAGTAGCAGTGTAACCCTGAGTAGCAGTGTAACCATGAGTAGCAGTGTAACCATGAGTAGCAGTGTAACCCTGAGTAGCAGTGTAACCATGAGTAGCAGTGTAACCCTGAGTAGCAGTGTAACCATGAGTAGCAGTGTAACCATGAGTAGCAGTGTAACCATGAGTAGCAGTGTAACCCTGAGTAGCAGTGTAACCATGAGTAGCAGTGTAACCCTGAGTAGCAGTGTAACCCTGAGTAACAGTGTAGCCCTGAGTAGCAGTGTAACCATGAGTAGCAGTGTAGCCCTGAGTAGCAGTGTAACCCTGAGTAGCAGTGTAACCCTGAGTAGCAGTGTAGCCCTGAGTAGCAGTGTAGCCCTGAGTAGCAGTGTAACCCTGAGTAACAGTGTAACCCTGAGTAACAGTTTAACCCTGAGTAGCAGTGTAACCCTGAGTAACAGTGTAACCCTGAGTAACAGTGTAACCCTGAGCGTCTGACTTACTCTCGTTCAGGCAGGAGCGGTACAGCGTCTTAGCTTTGGTCACTGCCTGCAGTTCATCGGCGTCGGACGGAGCCTCCAGCAACTCTGACGAGAGACAAGAAAACAATAAGTGATGCCTAATATACTGAACGTATCCCAACAAATCCCCCAGATTACGGCACTTATTACTTATTGATTGTGAGCATATTACTTTCAGGAGATGAGGGGAAACAAAGCAAAGCAGCAAAAGAGAAAAAACCAAACGGTTGTACTAAAAGCAAAGGAGGTGGATTCTGGTGAGTTTTAAGAGAAAGCAGAGTACCTGCTTTAACGTGACAGCAAACAGTGCAATATATTAAGTTTTCACGAATACTTCATCTCGTTCCTAATAGTTCTTGTAAAAATTTAGAAAAATTAGATTTTTTTCAGGATGTTCTTGATTTATTTTTTAAATTTTTCATATCAAAAGTAAAGGAAATATTTTACTTTTCTGAAACGCTGCCACTGCGCATGCGCACCACGGCTGCAGTGACTAGTTGTTCTGCACATGCTCAGTAGATGGACAATAAGAACAACGTTGACTCCCAGTCCAGATTCTCACGGGACTTGGTAGTATTATTTTGACAGTCACCATGACAACAATCCCACTTGGTCGTCTGTCCGCGAGAATGTCGGTGTGTTTTCATTGTTAATGTTTCTAAGCTTGTTGTTCTGTGCGCGCATGTGTGTGTGGCTTTTATTACAAAAACAACCAACAGCACCAACTAGTGGCTTGGCGTGCTAACTGCATCGTTTCCAGCGTTTCCGCTTTTTTCATTTAAATACACATCATTTTCAAAACGTTGCCATGCTCGACTCCCACTGTGTTTTCTCTGTGACCTTTATGCAATAAAACACCATCAGAAACGGCACAACCTGAAAACGGCTTCTCTCCATTAAGGAAGAATACTGGCCTCTTCTTTATTTTGATGGTGTTGTATGACTTATTGCTGGAACCTTTGGTTAAATGCACCTTCATTCATCTTAAAAAAAAAAAAAAAAAAAAAAGCCTAAATCAGCTGAAATGATCTTTCCAGAAGAGGGAAGGATGTAAACCTGCTGCTGAGCGAAGCTCAAACACACCTTTGAGTTTGACGTCGACGTGCTGCCGCAGCCAGGGGTAGATACCGTACGAGGACGAATCTTCGGGAATCGGGTTCTCCTTGAGCCAACCGCCGCAAGAGAATGTATAGAAGTCTCGACAGGGGTTTACAGTGCGATCCATCTTACTCAGAATGGACCCCGCTGCAGAGACAGAGGAAGAACACCAATCAGGAACTTCAGTCAGTCACAACAAGAACACACCAGACCCGACTGACCAAAGTCTCTTTACCTGCTTCGATGCATTCTGGGGTCAGACAGAACTCCTCCTGACTGGATCTCTGAGACACTGAGGAGGAGGAGGAGGGTCACTGATGAAGCTTGAGTACTCTAATTAAACCTCAGACGTTTCCACCAAGGCAGAAACCGTCCATTCTCCAACAGACAGGAAGATTATAGACATTCAAAACCAACGGTACCTTGGGAGGGTTGGAGGAGAAGGTCATCCATCTACATGATGACGTTTCCCTCATTATGATGGTGCTTAGTGACTACATGATCCAAATGTGTCTTCCACCACTAATTAGGCGATAATTACTCAAAATGATAGTAGTCATCAGAGGAAATGGGAGGAAGCCAGATTTCTAGAACACCGTCTTTATCAAAATGAGTTGAAAACAGAGCGGAGTGCAGCTAGAAAACACTCAGACGTAGTGTGTGTGAGGAAAGTCTTTAGTGGCGCCGGACCGGTAAAATAGTGCCACAATATCCTTTAAAGTATTCTAAAATTGGAAAAAATTTAAAAATAAACCTGTATTTTCTTTAATCCACCGTCCTGCTTCCTTCACATTGGATTATAATATTTATTTACCGTAAGGTCTCGCAGTTAAACATGTCACCAAGTCTCTTACTAGGTCTGGATATTCAAATTATTTTAAAATGAGGCAGATAAACAGATAAACACTGGGAGCTCCGATCAATAAGGTGAACAAGAAGAACATGTGTGCAAAAGTACAATGAGAATCAGTCAGAAAACTGAGAAACAGTGCAGAATCTTTGTAAAAATATCAACATATTCTACAGATAAAAGCATATTTAAACCCGTCTTTAACTTGTAATGACATCACCATTTTTAATAAGGATGTCATTAAGAGTCAGAATAAGCATTGTTAACTCGACCTCCAGACTGACCACAAGCTTGAGGTGAGAAAAACCCAGAAAGTGTCGCAATGTGGCGTGTTTTTATGGCAAAGGGAGCCTCCATGAGGCCAGGCAGTGACCTGACAGCTTTAGAAAACACAGATTCCTCATTGTGAAGGTTTTGAGCGGAGCGTTACGGAGCTGCGCCGCGGTGTCCGACCTCGGGGGTCGCCCGGCAACATTGTGGAGTTCGAGCTGCGGGAGTTGCTCAATGCTTTGTCCACTTCCTGTACGCATGTGCCGCACGCTCACAGCTTCACTTGGCCTGGAACAAACTCAACCCCCCCCCCCCCCCCTCAGCACAAATCCAGGACTGCGCCGCCGCTCCAACACTCACTCGCAGATGTTTAAGGGCTCCAGCGTCGCTGCTAATATCAACTATAAGTCCCGGGACTGAGGCACCAAAACAAGCCGCTGACGCAAACACGTCTGGAGAACAAAGAGTCACGCTCTCTTAACCCGTTGTGAGAGAAACTAAATTAAAGCAACCGCTTGACATTCCTGTGTTTGGTCACTCGAACGGCTGGAGGCTGAAGGAAGGTTTTGATTAGAGAGGGAGTGTAGGACTGAAGGCAGAACCACGTAATGTACTTACATTTCAGAGCCGCCACAAGAATGCCGACTTCCCTCAATAACAAGAAGAGAAAAACGTACCCCACCCCAGACAAACACATCAGCCCCTCCCAGTGAAGACCACCACATAGCCACACAACTACTACGGCTGCCTGCAGACTCTGGATCCGCATGTTTGACTCGGCACAAGCTTGACGTCGGATGTTCGTGACGCCACCATCAGTGAGATTCAAACCCTGAGGTCCAGGTCACAGGCTCCCTGCTCTCACCTCCACCCTGAGCAAGCAACGTCCAGACATCCAAGACACGTCCCTCCGTCCAGGCCGTAATCTGGACATCTATTTGGCAGCCAGAACTAGTTGAAAATAGACGTTTTAACAGACGTTTAACGAGAGGAGACAGTATGTGAAGTTTCATGCAGACTGCATTATGACCATTTTTTGCTTTGGTGGCAAGGAATTGAACTTTTGAAGTCTCCGTGGAGAAACTCCTAGAAATACTACGTACACGTACGAATGTTTTGTCTCACTGGCACACAGGTGGCCTCACAAACAGAAGGTGGTGGGTTCAGATCCAACTGGAGGTGTTTGTGGAGTTCACTTGTGTGTGTTGGTTTACTGTGGTTTCCTCCTACGGTCCAGAAACATGGATGTGATTGTAATTGGTGACGCTAAATTGCCCCTGTGATAGACTGATGATCTGTCCTCTTTCTCTTTAAACGTGTTTTCAGTGACGTCCAGGAAAGGCTGAGAAAGATGTAGTTAGCATGCACGAGTAACGGTTGGTTTTTCCGTAACGGATCCATTTACTACGGCCGTGGTGCTCATGAGCAACAGCAGCGTTTCAGGGTGTTAATCTGGGGCCGAAAACAAAATAAACAATCTCCACTTCCTGACAGTAGTGATGTGTGGTACTGTGAGACTCGGTATCGATCCGATAAATTCAGGGCCAGTATCGTCAATACCGATACTTTTTAATAGTTAATGCATGAATTTTCATGATCTTTGAGTGTTTTAATGATTTTTCCTTCGGTTTATTAATCAGTTGAAACCGAGAGCAGAATTGGGGAAAAGGTCAACAGATTATAGTTAAACAGAAAATACTGTACAAAAATATAAAAAGTTTTCTTTTTGTTTTTTTTAAATGGTCTGTTGCTTTAAAAAGCTGTTTGTGGAGCCTGGTTGAGCTGGCGGTGCAATTTGGGTTGAATCTTTGTGTTGATGGTAACATCCTCCTTCATAACAACCTTCGGGTTGATTCAACCACCAGAAGGGATTCGATCACGTTGTGACGCTGTCCTCTGTTCCTTAAATACCTTTAATGTTTTGTCGTCTGATTGGACCAAATTGTAAAAACAATCCAGTAATCTGATTTATCCCAACGCAGACTCATTGGTTCCTTACCTGATCCCATCATATGTGTGAAGGCCGGATACATTCAGTCACCCAGACACACAGAGTGAGGGACTATAGGAAGGTAAGAGATAAAGCCCATGCACGCAGAGGGAGAACATGCAAACTCTGGACACAAACACCCCAAAGGAGACTTGAAGCTGCGAAAACCTCGCCGAGAGGAAGACGGACTAAAACACTGGAGAGGTAAAGATGTCAACATTTCCTCTGCTCGGGATGGAATATAAAATCTCTTCACTCCTGGAAATGTCTGACAAATACATTCCCTGGAAAAAATGTCAGTTCTGCTTTTTAAAAAAGAAAGAGGAAGTTGTTATCATCAATGCTCCACTTCCACTATTTCCTTTTGGGTTTTTTACATATAGTCAGATACACTTTTCCATCATATTTCAATCAACAAGACAAAACACCGTCTTCACTGATCTGTTACTTTTGATTTGAAGTGGAACATCTAGGACGTAAACACATTGGAAGGAAATCCAAGAGAATGAAGGGAAATGGCTAAAAAGCAGCTGCATTGTTCAGTCAAAAGCTCAAAATAAGGAAATGAGCGTCAGGAAACATCTGAACATCCAATTAATCCACTACACCTTATTTATTGCTGTTATCCATTATGTCATGAATTCTTCCCTTGTATTTTCATGTGTACAACCAGTGTTTTCTCCCATTGAGCCTTTTTTTTTTTTTTTTTTTTTTTAAATGTATTTATTTTTTGCAGATTACTCATTTATCCACCCACAACTTTCTTAAAGAGTCAGCATTAATTAAAGAGCACTCTCACTTATGAATAAACAAACACGGCCCACCCATCTCCCAGTTAATTACAGTGGAAACGGAGGTTTTCCTCCATTCTCCCAGAGTCCGGTGAGACGGCGAGCGTGCACCGCAGGGAGTAGGATCCTCTCCCGCCTCGTGTGCACGTGGGCGACTCTGAAACCCAACATGACCTAAAAATAATGTGACACAAGTTCCCGGCGAGCTCCCCTCAAAGACCTTTGCTCCCCGGCCGGCGTGCTCCAGGGTTATTTACAGTCTGAGCGTACCATACATTGAATTCCTTACAAATTATAATGCAGCATGAGGAAAAAAAAAAGAAAGTGTGTGATTGAGTGTGTGTGTGTGTGTGGTGGTGAACTTACCCAGTATGAGCGCGAGCAGCAGAGCGGCGCAGACACACACACACATGGCCAGAGCTATCTTGTAGAGACGACTGCCTCCCCTCTCGGGTTTAACTCCGCCGTTACCTAAATGCTCCAGCTCCATGGTTGACTATATCACACACTGATAAAGGCAAAACAAAAACAAACAAACCCTCCCACTGAAGATAAGGATAATATAAAGATAACAAAAATGTTGAAGCTAAAACAGACAAACCAAAAAAAAAAAAAAAGATAAATAAATAAAAAGTAATTTTTATGGACTTTCTCTCCTCATTTCGTGGATTTAATTGACTTTTCCAGTCTGTGTGGCTCTTCTTGCTGGTGCTCGTCCATCTGCAGCTCCTCTTAACTTCAGCCTGGCTCTTCAGGCTGTTCCTCCCTCCATCCATTCTCACTCCACCCCCCCCTGAACACTCCTCCCTCACTAACTAACTGCAGCAAAAAAAAAAAACCACAAGCACCAGTTTTCTCCCCTGCGAATGGAGCAGAGGTCATTTATTAAAAAGTCATCGGCTTGAAAGCAGGAGGTGGGTTTAACTGCGGCGGGCCCGCCATGCATTAGCAGCCGGTGGGGGGGGGGGGGGGGGGGCGGACGCGTGGGTTTAATCTCATGTACGGGACAGCGAAGCGTCTATCAGATCAGACAGTCAGTGAACCAGAACAAAATCAGACTCGCAGGAAAACTGATTACAATAGATTAATCTGGACGCCAGAGCAACACCACAGCGTTTCTACTGCGCTTGGAAGAGCCAGAGGTGCCGGTGACCCGTCGCGCCACAGCCCTCCTGATTGGCCTTCAACCTCCCCGTTCTGCACGTGCTCATTAGGGTTTGGGGCGTCGGCCACAAAGTCCTTATATAGTGGCGACTCACCGTGTCACTGAAAACACCCATTCATCAAGCGGCAGCGCCGACCGCACCGCCATTGTTCAGTGCTGTGTTGTTTAGGGGGCGTTGTTGTTTAAAAACCCTCGGGACAGGTTTTGATTTTCACAGGCCGGGACCGAGAGAGTGCCGCTTTACGGATTGATCTTATCGAAGCCGCACAAGCTGGTGCCATTAGTGGAATTGAGCGCGATCGCTTGGAATGTCAAAACACAATCCGGGTTGAAGTTCATCAAATTAACAGAACCGTGGTGAATTACGTACACTCACCTGAAAAAGAAAGATTATCATAATTATATAGATTCATGATTTCCTAATAATTCTTTTAAGATTTTTCTTATTATTTGAATTTTCTTTGATGAACGATGAACCTTTCAGGTGCTCAATACGTCATTTACCAAACCCTCCAGCTCCTCACTAGATTGAAATGAACATTCAGCATCTGGACGAAGGTTTGTATAAAACTTGATCGACTTTCGTTTTTAACTTGCAGTTGCACAATAAAAGGAGGTCAGATTTAAACCGTGTTGGAGTATGAAGCAGCTTCCTGTTTGCCCTCCCACTCCCTCCTCTTCTTAACCCTCCCGTGTCTTGTTTACCCAAAACGTCCCTCCAGGCCGTCATCAGAGCCAGATAAGCGACAGGCGCGTGCACGCGAGGACACAAACGAACTGTTTGCGTAGTTTGGCGAGAGGCAAATCAGTTTTTAATCGGCGTACAAAATGTACACCAGAAACAGGCGCCCCGAACGCGAAACGAGGTCCGATCCTCCGTCGCCGCGTGTCGACTGTTCAGAGATAAAAAAGCCTGGAACCTGCTGACAGAGGTGTCTGCTCACCTCCAGTAAACACAGCCCTGTGGCTGAGCCGAAGGCCGTCCAGTATTTACACGTCTGAGGGGGAACACCCAACCAAATTACAATGTGCCATCTCCCCGGCTCGCGCGCACTCAGGAAACGTAATCACCGCCTCCCCCGGATGGCGAACGCAACACTGCGGTTCGCAGCCGTTGACTAAAAGTGTCGCCTCCTTGTTCCGCCGCCCGACAAAGACAATGTGATGGGAATGAGTCGGGCCGGGCGAATTTAAAAAAAGAAAAGGTTTTGCTCTGCAGGCGACCTTTTACCACAGAAATCCTCAACGTCAAGGGAACTTTCACTCCCAGAAAACGTAGTATTTCTCCTCCCACACAGCGGGGCAGCGGGTAGTACTCGGAGCAGGAAGGTCCCAGGTCGGAGTCCCAGTGGAGTTTAGAACTTGCTTCCCCATTTAGACGCCTTATTATAATAAGTTAATTATTTGTATAATATCACTGACCTAGGATGAATAGTGACGTATTTTTACACATAAAGACACTACTTCCTTTGCAAAAGTAACCCATCATTAGTTTGAAATCACGAAAGAGAAAGAAAGAAACTCTCCACCTGTTCCCGAAGCAAACCTTCACAGAAAAAACTGAAAACATGTTTTATATATGGGAAGCGTCTATTATATATGACGAGAAATAGAATGAGAAATATCCGGGAAGCATCTATGTGCGATGACACCGTCTTTGACCGTTTACACGTTTTCAAAGTGAAAATGGAAAACTTCCGTCGTATTTTGGGGGTCCGTTTCCATGACAACGGTGCAACTTTTTGCACCGGTTAGCCCAAATATAAGATATAAACACTAAATTTGAGAAGGAAATGACTTGAAGTCAGAGACTAAAAGAAAGTAAATAACTTTCAAAACAAGCCAAAACTATGTGTCATGTCTCCAAAGTGCCAGATGATGTACAGTGAAACGCTCCAACTCCGTGGAAATGCAACTTTTTGAAAACATTCCACTGCGTCTCCGTGGAGAGGAAAACGGAACTTTTTGAAAATGCTCCGACTCCGTCTCTGTGGAAACGAGGGAAAACTGTGCAGGCGCCCCGACAACCGTAGTACATCGTTCTTCTGCACGTGCACGAGGAGATGGACAATAATAAAACGACTGAAGATATAAAGCTTTTATATAAGATGTTCTTTTTCATCACATCATTTTTTTTTATCATTTGTAAAGTAGAAGAGGTTCTGGGAGTAGAGGAGGAAACTGATATGACAGGAAAGAAACAAAAGCACATCGTCAACAAAGAATCGAAAAAAAGAAAAGAGGGATAAATACTCTTGAAGGATTTCAGCATTAAATATAAATCGTTCTTTTATTCCGGTTTTGACAAATCAGCTTTTACAACCAGAGTTTAGACAGTGGGAGGCCGAGAACATAGAAAGACAGGAAGTAGAAGTGTTCTTACTGCAAAGCCCGGCGACGAGAAACAACACTTAATGTGACTAAATGAACTGAAGCCTCTCGGTGAACTTTACCTAGTTAACTGATATGGTTTAGGATTTTTGGGTTGCTTTTTTTTTTTTTTGGTCATTCAATCCGACAAACTTCCTGATGTGGTAACGGGTAAATATGGCCTTTGGAGTCTTGGAACATCACAAATAGTAAAACGTGAGCGGTTGTTGTAAACAGTCACGAGGGACGACCCTTCGTAAGCGAGTGCATCTTTGTAAATGTGCTTTGAGGAATATGGCGGCGACACGGCGGAAAGACAGTTGTTAGTTTTTTTTTAGCCGCGGTCTCTAAAAGGCAGAGCTCGGCTCAACAGTCTGTGGGAAGCCTGCGTTTCCCGGGATGTTCACAGCTTGATGGTCCACTTCACTCACCAGCATCCTGAGTCACGCCCCCCCCTCCCCCCTCCTCCTCACCCCCGCGGCCGCTACCGCGCCGTGACCATCCACAGGCCCAGCGCCATGTTGGCCGCCAGCAGGGCGCTGCCCCCCAGCAGCAGGAAGAAGCCGATCAGCTCGCGCTTGCCGCGGTCCGTTACCACGGTGACCAGCGTGGCCTCCAGCAGGGCGTTCAGCATCCACTGGCCGTCCAGGGCGAAGCACGGCACCGAGTTGACCACGGCCAGCGCGCCGGAGAGGGACACCACGTATCTGAGGGGCGGCGCCGTTCAGGGAAGTAAAAACGACCCGAGTTGTGTTTCAACGTCTGAACGGATTCTGACTTTAAATCGGATTGGATCATTGATCCGGTGAGGCGTGGCTGCTGAAGGTGTCATGGGAGGCAAAGATGCAGATTTTCATTAAAAAGTTAAAAAAGATAAAAAAAAATGTAAGGAGAGGGACTCCTTTAAAAATAAAAGTTTTTATGGAATTAATTTTGATTAATCGCATTTTAATCGCATATCAGTTTTTACCACAAAAAGCTAAATTTGCTCATTTTTTTTAGTGGATAACAAAAGTTCTTATAACGTCTGTAAAAATTTTATTTCAATCAAAAATAGTAAAAAAAGAAAAGAATATCGCAGTACAAAATTGAAAAGACCTGAGATTAAAGTGCCATTTTAAGTACATTCAGTACTTTTTATGAACAGTATTGACTTTGAATGGTGAAAAAAAAAAACAACAACAACTCCATAAAATGTCATTTCTACTTCTTCAGTCTTCTGGTAAAACGGCCAGAAATATAAATGGTCATTTGAAGCTTAAAGCTCCTTTAAACTTGGTAAATTAGGCTATAACTGTTTGATTTTAGTGCAAAACGATCACAAACCTACTGGCCTCACTGTACATCCATGCTGATATCTCGAAGTTTCTGTTATTTAAATTAATTTAAATTAGAATGGAACCGTAGAGGTGAAGCGCTTCAGTGGTTTGAAAACAAAACAAATCAAAGGTTCCATCAGGTAGATTTAAAAAAAAAAAAAAAGATCATTTCATTCATTTAAATTCAATTCACATCTTTTGCGCCCCTAATTTACTTAAATTGTCCTTGAAGTCGGTTTCCCATTGGGAGCTGTGCCACCCTCTGGCTTCACCTTGCACATCAATGGGGAAACACACTTTGCGAGGACTTTTCGACTTAAATAGCTTGGACCGAACCTTTGTATGAATCTGAAGCCAATCAGACTCACACAGAGGAGACCCCACAAAGAAAAGCAATAAAAAGTAGAAGAGTACTCAGAAACGCTCACAAGTGTGCAATTAAGGGTCGCACTTGGGCATCCAGGCCTCCTGACTGATTACATGGTTTTTTTTTTTTTATCCACCGGGGAGGAAAGAGAGTGAATATTCAGCAATTGAAGCGTTGAAAAGAAGATCAGCGCCGGGAGTTTCAAACCTGAAAGGATACTTGCAGAAGGTTTCCAGGAAAACGGGCAGATCCAGGTGGAGGAAACCGAAGCGGGGCACGAAGTTGGTGAGACTCACTGAGGGAAGGAAAAAAAAAAACAAACAACCAACCAGACAGAAATTAACCATTAAATTATGGGCCTGGGTCCGTGGGCCTCATGGAGCTCACAGCCAAAGGTAAACAGTGGTTACAGGATCATTGCAGGTGGGGCGCAGCTCGGAGGCGGCGTGACGCGTCGTCAGACGCTCGTCTGGGTTGGTACGTACCGGCGTACTGCAGGTGAGGCGGGTACCCCACAAACAGCATGTGCGTGTTGGGCGGGTGCGTGACGCGAATGAAGCGCGTCTGGTTCTCCAGGGACGGCGTGACGCACACGCTGGCGGCGTGGGAGTGCGCCGCGCAGTCGTCGTCGCCGCGGCACGCCCGCGTCCCCGTCACCATCTTACGCACCGGCATGCAGGCGAACTGCGGCGGCGGGAAACACAAGAGAAAGATCTGGATTTATCTCCCTGATGGACGTCCTGTTTGTCCTCGTCTCCTGCTATCTGGTTTTCTTTGTGTTCTTCGTTTTTCTTTTTTTTAATCTGTCCCTGATTAAATCACACGATGACATTAACAACAGTGGCGTGACGGTAAAGGTGAACTTTCCTCCAGTGTCTTCTGTTTTTCTTCTCTGGACTCCAGAAATGTCCACCAGTGAAGATCAGTCACATAAAAACCCAATAAAGTACATTTATATGTGTAGTTCGTAAAGGTTCAAGTAGGATCAAAACTTTTAACAAACCACCTTCTTAAGTATTTATCATCCAGAATATAATCTGGATCTTAACTAAAAATTAATTCATAAATTCCTTATTAGATTAAAAAACCTAATTATTTTTCAGGAAGCAGAATTTTATCTGAATCTTACCCTAAAATTAAATCTAATCTTTTATTTTTTTTTGCATGTCGTCGATTATTCTGGCAAATTTGATCAAAAATTCATCAACGAGTTTTTAAGTTACCCTTAAGAAAACCTTCACGGTTAACAACACTGAATATACATGTATCGACTGTATCTACTTCAATATTTAATCCCATGTACTTTTAAAGTTTTATGAATATTTCATTATATTAGCTGTTAATTTCCACGCTATACGGAGTAACGCTGTAAAGACTTCCTCTCTGGGATTAATTAAGAATTTCTATTGGATTGTAATGGACTCATTAATTCATGTGCTGAGAGAGAGAGAGAGAGAGAGAGAGAGAGAGAGAGAGAGAGAGAGAGAGAGAGAGAGAGAGAGAGAGAGAGAGAGAGAGAGAGAGAGAGAGAGAGAGAGATCATGTTTCTGTCTGCATCAGTTTAAAAAGATGCAGTATTTTCCATTTTAGGTGCTTGACGTCACATATTTTCTATCATGGGATTTGCTGTCGGAGTGTGTGTGTGTGTGTGTGTGTGTGTGTGTGTGTGTGCGCGTGCACATGCAGTAAAATGACTTCTATTGTGATCTGGCAATTTACAGAAAACACAATTAAACTAATTAAATTAACTTGGCTGAAACGCGATCTGGGTCTGACGCTCTGCAGCCACCCGAGGCTCCGTCGCCCCTCTCTACGGCTCCTCAAAGCTTTTTAAATAAATCTTTGGTTTATTTTATTTGCACACCAAAGTATTTTTTCGAACATCGAAAAGACGTAAAAACGCTTATATTCTTTAGCTTCTGAACGTGGCTGAAATTAAGATGGATAAAAACGGCAAAACAAACACAGATTTAGATATAATAGAAGGTGACGAAGTCAAAACAGCCATTAAAACGTCTAAAATACCAAACAAAACTGTGACAAGAACAAAAACAGCTAAAATGTAATAAAATAAAAAGTAGCTGAACTGAATACAGTATTTTCCCGTGTACATAAAGCTCATTCTGAACATGTTTTGTGCCGACAGATTAATTGTATTTGATGTAAAGTGTTTATCATGGAGGTTTCAGATTTCTGGGCTCGGCCATCCAGCAGCTGTTCATTCGCGCTACGTCAGAGACGTCCAACATAAAACCCGCGGGTCAAAACTGGACCACAAGAGGATTTTTGTACATTTTGCACCAGAAGGTTTCATTCAAACTGGCTTCATGTTGATATTTTAGTCAATCTCCTTCGTAATTGTTAGGTTTTGTCAGAATATAGACATTTTCATTGCGTATACTCCACATTGCACCACAACAATAAAAAAAAACAACTTCAAAGTTAAAATTTAAAGGTTATTATGACTATTTTAACAGTCCAGCCCATTGAAGGAGAAACTGGGCTGAAAGTGGCCCCATTGATCTACACTGTATTAATCCCATTTCTCTAATTCGCTCGGCACCGATGCTGGTTTTCAGCTCTTCTTTAGAGTTGTATGGATCTATATGGAGGATCAGGAGGAGGCAAATGTGTGGTGACAAAGAAAAAGAAGATAAACACCAAAATAAATCACATTAAATTCAAAATGTCATTGTAGTTGTGGTGTCGTGGGAAAAGAAAAGTTCATTCTGTGAGCCGAGGTGCAACTTTAATCCATCTATTGTGTCATTTTCACCAGCTAGCTTCTGTTAGTTTGACGGGAAAATGCAGAAGATTTGAGCGAAAAGAGATTAAATCCTCTAAATCTCATGAGAAAAGTGGAGTTTGGTGTTTGAATCTTTCAGTTTTATTCATGATTTATGGTTTTTATTGCAAAGGTAGTTAAGAAAATTAAAAAACTTAAATAAATCAAAGGTTTTGAGTTGTGTTTGTTCATGGTGTGTGTGTGTGTGTGTGTGTGTGTGTGTGTGTGTGTGTGTGTGTGTGTGTGTGTGTGTGTGTGTGTTTAAGCCGTTGAAGCGTTAAAACGCTTCCTGTGGGTAAAGTGATCACTTATTGACTCTCGGCTGCTGTGGCGGGTTTCAAGTGGGCGACGACGACGGCTCTGTACCGGGGGGGGATTTAGTGGAGCTGCTGGTCATGTGGCCACGTTTAGTATTGCAACGACTGTAAGACGACAGGTATCGTCATGTGAGTCAATGTGTGTGTGTGTCTTCATAACAATCCTGACCAGATTGAGATCATCAGGAAAGATTAGAGTGTTGGAGGAGGAAACGACCGTGTGAGATGTTAAACAAGACTTTCAATCTGAATACAAGTTTGTTGAAACAGTTAAACTGCAGTGAATCAGAATTAAGGAGGAAAATATGTTGAAATGAAAAGATTTTAAGGGAAGTGGATGAAATAAAGGAAGTGATAGAAATATGTCTGTGTGTGTGTGTGTGTGTGTGTGTGTGTGTCACCTCTCTCTCCCTGACGCCTCTGCCCGGCGGCTTCATGTAGGAGAAGCAGAGGTCGGTGAGGCTGTTGTTGCTGCAGCAGTCCATCGTTCCGTCCAAACGCTTGAAAGCTACGAGAAGAAAGAAAAAAAAAAAGAGAGAAAAGGTGTTGGAGGTCGTCGTTCTGGATCCTCACGCTCCCGATCGCTCACTAACATCCGTTTTTCTATCAAAACGAATCAAAAATAGAAATAAAGACGCTGTCCTGCGCCTGTATGATTCCTCCCTTCCTCCACCCGCACCTCGCCCTCCTCTCTTCACATGGCGAACTACATTCCCAGCAGACTGATGAAGATATTAAATAACTACATATCGACGTTTCATGAATAAGCTGAATAGGTCATGCAGGGGTGAATCTATTACTTGTGTGACGGAGGTGGAAAGAGGAGCCGGCGGTTTGTGAAAGTGGACCGAAGCAGGGAACTTCTGAGAAGTTTGATTTCTGGTGTTCACAGCTTTTTAATCACACGTTGTCATCGACTCCATGATAATAAAGTACTTTCCTCAGCGATACGCGTCATTATTCACACCAATACTGTTATTTTTCCACCTCAGATCCTGTAAATCTTGATCAATATTCTTCCTGCAATTACTAATTAAACATTAGTTATAACTAATTAATAACTTAAGGGACGTAAAGCTTCACTAAGCTCACGCGATTCATGATAAAACTTCTTTCATAAAATATCGACAAACACAAATTGTGACTGAATTCTAATTATTATTTTCTGTTAAATCCAAACTGTATTTTATCGTCTTCTTTTCAATATTGTATTAAATCAAACTTCTTCTCCTTCCTGAGGTCGGTGCAGCGACCGCCTGTAAGGCAGAAACCAGGGAATATCTATTCAAAACATCTTTTGTCTGAACAAAAAACTAATCTCAGAAAGTATGACGGCATCATCACCAATCAAAGGTTAATAATCTTCGTTCCCAGAGTCTCGCTGTGACGTCGTGTTTCATTCTGCATCATGTTGGTTCTACCGTTTCTGTCGTTTTCCTGCTTTATTCCAAGACTGTTCTCTTCCTGTCCGTTATTTTAAAGTCACACGGCCGATTTCAACCTGGAGAGACTTTCCTCCTGTGTTTGGAAATCGCCTGAGACTTAACTTTGCCGTCTGCACCGACCCTCTGGCTGAGCCCCTCTGTCTATCTAAGCTCCAAACAGACTGGACTGCGCCCCCTGCTGTTCGCAATGCCTTTATTATTCCAGATGTATTTACTGGTTTTTAACAGCCTCGTTATGCAGCGTTACAATACTTATTGTTTATTTGAACCAATCAGCTGAGTTAAATGCAGAATGCGTTGGATTCAAGCATGATCCTCATCCTCCTCCTCTTCCTCTTCCTCCTCTTCCTCCTCCTCCTCCTCCTCCTCCTACTCCTCCTCCTACTCCTCCTCCTCCTCCTCCTCCTCCTCCTCCTCCTCCTCACCTCGTCCGTGAGCCCAGCTGGGCTGCAGGCTGGCCACGGGGACGCAGTATCCGTCCTGCGGGGCATGAGCCAGGTGGGCCAGGCAGCTGCTCCAGTCCTCCACCCCCCTGACGGGGCAGTCCTCCAGCCCCGTCACGATGTCGCCGACCGACAGGCCCCGGGGCCCGTCGGCTGCAGAGCCCTGGGGACCCAGGAGGAGGAAAAGGAACACAAAAGCTGAAGGTCACACGAGAGCAGATTGAGATCCTCCGTCCAGGAGGGACGCAACTCTGAGAGGAAACTGAAGAATGGCTTCAAACAACAGGGATTATCTCAGCGTTGCTTAAAAACCGACTGACGGTGAATTCAGCCTTCAGCCTGGGGGTCCGACGAGACGTTTACACAAGTAAACACAGAAACCCTGTTGATGGTTCCACCACTGCCACGGTGGCAGGAAGATATCTGAAAAGGCTCATCAGGCTGCACAGTTAAAATAACGACAGTTCCTGAGTGGGCTCACCTGCACCACCTCTGTGACCAGCGCCCCGCCGCCGGTGGAGTACACAGGAAACAGGAAGAGGGGCAGCAGGAAGAGGAACGCCAACGCCACCAGACATAAAATAAAGTTGTGCCAAACGCCTGCAGGGAGAAACAGAAACTTCTTGAGATGGATGGAGAACATCTGAACTACTGTATCTCTCCTGGAGTTTGTTTTGTATTTATTTATTTATTCATTTTATCACTGAACCAGAAGGTTTAACGGTGAGAGCGGCTGTGGCGGAGGAAACCGAGGCACTGAGATGACAAATGGGATTGACGGGATTAAAGATGAACCGAGTGAAAAGTGGGGAGAGGATCGGTGAGGTGGTTTGGTCGTGTGCTGTGGAGAGAGATAGTCATTATATATTGGACAGAAGTCTTCGGAGATGGAGCGGACAGGCGGGAGGAGGAGAAGATTCATGGAAGAGCCAAATCGGTCAAATAAAAGAGGAACTGAGACTTTGTTTACAAAACATTTTGAGAGAAAACGTGAAATTTGTGCGTTTACAGACGGATTTGAAACGTTTTCAAAAAGTTCCCGTTTCCGTGGCTCCGTGAAGCAACAGGGGTTTTCAGTTTTCACTTGAAGACGTCGTGTAAACGGGGCCTTAGATCAGATCTTAAAAGAAAAACCTACAAATAACCATGTAACCGTCATGTTTTCTGCATTTGGATTAAATCAGAATCAAATCCTTTCAGTTCAGCAACAAAAAAATAAAGAAATAAAAAAATGGACGGAGACACTAAAAGGGAGTTATTCCTGAAACCTCCGGGTGGAAACGCTCCAGCTTTGTGGAGCGAGCGCAGAGCAGGACTGTTGATACTCTCTGCCACTACGCGGTCTCTCCACGTCATCCGACTGCGGGACGTCGTGGCAAAACGGTTCCCGCTGCTCTCTAAAAATAGCCGTCTATACCATGTTAATTATGCAAGAGGACTCGGTCGGGGAAGAAGAAAGGAGGAGAAATAAACCACGGGAGGAAACGTCTTGAGGAGCGACTGACGAGGTTGAGGCACAACAGACGGCAGCTTCCAGACGTGGTGATGGGAAACGACGAGACGGAAAAATATTGTAGATGATGGGGGGGGGGAGGGGGGGGCTGGTGGAAGTGAGTGAACGTAAAGAATTGGACTGGATCCCCGACACTGATTTACGGAGCAAACATTAATTAAAGTTGCATCACCTATCTCTACAGGAATTAAAATTTAAAGAGTGTTATGTAAGAACAGGCCTCCTGTGTACAGAGAGAGGAATAAATAAACACAGCACGGTTATATCACCCCCCCCCCCCCCCCCCCCCCCCCCCCCCCACCCCCACCCCCACCTCATCATGTGACCCAATGTGACCCGATGTCTCGGTGTATCTGAAGTGGCTCCCTGGTTATTTACTTGTCAGAAGAGGAAATCTTCACCGTGTAGTTAAACACACAGAAGCTCTCTGCTGCCCTCTGGAGGCGGCCGACGGGATTCAAATCATTTGCAGGTCCCGTGTATATCAGGGCCTGTTCCCGCCTTTCAGGGCCTGTTCAGGGCCTGTTCCTGCCTTTCAGGGCCTGTTCCTGCCTTTCTGGGCCTGTTCCCGCCTTTCAGGGCCTGTTCTTGCCTTTCAGGGCCTGTTCCTGCCTTTCAGGGCCTGGGTTCCTGCCTTTCTGGGCCTGTTCCCGCCTTTCAGGGCCTGTTCAGGGCCTGTTCCTGCCTTTCAGGGCCTGTTCCTGCCTTTCTGGGCCTGTTCAAGGCCTGTTCCCGCCTTTCAGGGCCTGTTCTTGCCTTTCTGGGCCTGTTCAAGGCCTGTTCCCGCCTTTCAGGGCCTGTTCTTGCCTTTCAGGGCCTGTTCAGGGCCTGTTCCCACCTGGTGTTAACATGCATTTCAGATGATCTGATCACATGTGGCGACTGTTTACACTCGTCCTTACCAAGCGTTTTGAGCGAACCACTTCAGGTCATTCTGTATTATTAACTCGACGTCACTTCCACTAAAAAGTCAAAGGGCCCAGTTATTACCCGAGTCTGAGAAAAATTCATCTGAGAAGAAAATGTAACTTAACTGAATCTGTGAAATCAGCAATAGAAATTAAACTTACAATCTTTACACAAATGAGACTTTTTACTTTTTAAATTCTTCCACAATGAATGAAGATATAAAAGTCCTAACAGTAAGTTAAACACAATCTCTGGTTGCTTCCTGTTCAAACGTCCTCCTGAACCGGCCGGCGGCGCCGCTCCGTTCATTCAGCTCCAATTTTCTTAATTGCGGCGGGGAACCGATTCGAGCTCCGCAGAGCGACTGAACGGCTCGACGGGAAACAAGCGTCGTGACGACTGCGATTCATCTCTTCAGCTTGGTGGGAACATCCTCTACAGGCGTGTGGCTCACCGGCGCAGAAGATGCGGAGCTGCTGGGCGGGGGAGATGAGGTTGAGGTGTGTGGTGAAGAGATCCACGAACGCACCGGGGTACACCACGAACACAAACATCCCGAAGCCGTTCACTCGTACCTGCTCCCTGCACCGGCGAGGAACAGAGGGTGAGACACTCTTATCCAGGGATGTCAAACACATTTCAGTTCAGCCCAAAACAACGATTCTAATGTCCCAGTATGTTTGGATATTTTTCACCTGGTAAAGTGTTAAATGAGGAATCTCACTCAAATGTGCTTAAAATGCCTCTTTCTCACTATTACCAATTAATATCAGTAATGTTTGTGCTGCAGGGGGTCCAGATTGGCTGAGGAGAAGCAGAGTCGTCTTATTTTCATTGTTAAAAAACATCCGTGTAAGTCGCATTTTAATTTTAATTTGAAAGGGAGCAATAAAATACCAAAAAAAAGCTGCATGTGCCGTAAAATAAAAATATAAAAGAAGGCAAAAGGTTCAAGCAAAAATGCCTAAAAAACAGTTATTGCATAAAGCTCTGCTTAATTACAGGATTTTTTATTAACTTTAATGTCGAGGAACCAAAAGCACGTCTTTATAAAAAGTCATTTCGTTCCCATAAGAGCCGAGTGAAGGACGGATCGTGTTCTAATAAGACTGTGATTCATTCTGCAGCAGAGCAACTCTAATGACTCAACCCTTCAAACTCCGGCAGAAATAATAATAAAAAAAAAAAAAAACACGTCTCGAGTGCCGCTGCCGTCCATCCGTGACGCGTTGCCGCGGCAACGGGTGGCACGCGCTCACCTGAGTGCCGCCACGGCGTGGCCGAGCTCGTGCACGAGTCCGCTGAGCAGCAGCGCGATGAAGAAGTAGGCCAGCTGACTGGTGGGCAGGTTGAAGCCGGGGACCTGAACAAGCGGAGCAAAAAAAAAAAAAAAAAAAACTATTTGAAGGTCGTGTTGTGATGCGAGCGAAACGCCCACGCCGCACATTTCTCCTCTCGGCTCGTCGAGCGTTTGCTGAGGCGGAGGTTTTCTCTCCCCTGCTGCCTTCGGGCTCAACGTGTGGGATGTCAATCGCCTCTCGTGAATCAGCTGCTCACATTAGTTGTTTGACGCCACAATGCATTAAAAAAAGAATAATTAGGAGCCTGTGCCGCCCCCCCTCCCCCTCCTCATTTGAATCTCATCGTCACGAGAGACGACGCGTCGACGTACCACCACCTGCAGCGTCTGCTGGGCCCCGATCCGAGGGTTGTCGGTGGTCATCTGAGCGTACGTCTGCTGCAGCGTCCGGATCAGCAGCAGCACCGAGCCCAGCATGGCCGCCACGCCGAACACCAGGCCGCTGCTGAACCTGCCACACACACAGCCGGGATTCAATGTGAGCTCAAGCAGGTCGGAAACGACACCTCAGGGCGGAAAATACTCAGAAATTCAACATTCAGCTCATCAGGTGAGGAATTTGAGTAAAGATAATTAAAGTTAATAACAACACAATACACACAAACAGAGTTTCCATCAAGGCACAGATGTGTTGATTATGTGAGAACCAGATCATTTCACTGATGCTTTTCATTCCAGGATTGACAGAAATGACATTTTATCCATGTAGCATTGGAATGCTAACATTAGCTCCTTGGCTCACTGCGACACGTTGAACTGTGGGTTGATGTTTGAACAAAAACTTTATTTCCCTTTTACCATGAACTTGATAAGACTTTTTGACGTGACAGAATATTAAGATCTTACAAACTAGCCAGAAAACAAAATATTTTAAGTTATAGTTTATCAGAATTTCCCAGCTTTGCGTCCTGGAATAAGCCACAAATGCTGAAAAACATATATTTTTTCACATAAATAAAGAGTTTAACTTTGATTACTTTCATCTCAACTCCTCCATTTGATATTTCTTATACTGATTTTGAGTCGTATTATAGTGGAACTTCTCTAGATACAAGACTGAAATACAATGAAAAGGATTAGAAGAAGTGTTTTGAGGTATAGAAAGTCTTTTCTTGGTGGTTCGGCCGGATTAGAGCCTCTTGGGCGCCGGTTTTGGCACACGGGGTTTATGTTCGACAGCCCCGGGTTTAATCCTGGTGTAGGAAAACTCCTGCGGCCGACCTGGAGTAGCTTGTGAGCAGCTCTGGATCCGGGGAGTCGGATCAGGCTGCAAAAAGCCGTAGACGTGAGAGTCTGAGGTTGTATTTATCACGTGTCCGTAATTTCAGGACTATTGACCGAATATAAGCAACACCCACCAAATTTAAAAGGAAAGAAAAGAGAGAAAGGTCAGAGTTACGTGATGGACCTGAAGGCATCACAGCCGTATCAGCAGCATGAAGCTTGATAACCTGGAAAATTCCATAGATTAGCAGCGTCTTTGTTTAAGGTTCAGGGTTCAACGCCTGTGAAAGAAGCAGCGGCTCATAGTCCAGACATTACGGTACTCCCAGTAGGAGCAGAGCTCTGCGGCACCCTGTGGAAATAAAATGGATCTTTTCGCCCAAAACAGTGGCTGAGTGAGACAAACTGTTGTTATTTTTCACCGCAAACATCGAGGAGAACTCTTATGTCTGCTGTACGTTTGGGGAAAGAGAGAAGGAATGAAAGCGAGTTCACAGCTTCTTCGAGATGAGAGAAAACGGTGCAGGTCTGTTTGAATGGACGGGACGAGGCGAGAAAAAGCTTTTAGTCAAACGCACAGTGAGCTGGAGCGGCTCCCCGGAGACGAGGGCGGAGCGACTCGTCTGTTTAAAACAACAAAAGAAACTGTGAAAGTCGAGGAGATGATGCAGGGAGAGTCTCCTCCATCCAACTGAGCGCCACCTGCCTGCCACAGAGAGAAACACTCAGGGTCTGAGGAGGGTGGGGGTTTTCCTACCACAGGTGGAGGGCGCGGGGGTTGATGCGGGCGCAGTAGGCAAACAGCCGGTTGAACATGGTGGTCTGCCATCGCACGTGGAACGGAGACAACATGAGCCCCCGGCTGGCGAGCCACGACTCGTAGCTGATCCGGTGCGTCGCCGACGACTGTGGGACGGAGGCGGAGACGGAGACGCGTCAGGACATCGACAGAAAGGTGTCACACTGCGGACAGTCCATTCGGGTTCCTCAGCTGAATCTGTTTTAAACTGACCTGTTAAAACTGACATTTTTCTTTTGCATCAAACACATGTCACTCATAACGTCACTAATCCATGCTGGAGGAAGATTATCCTCCCATTTGAATAAAATAAGTCTAGCCGGGAGTAAAAGGTCATACAAGGGACCGGAGTGGAGGAGTTTTGTTCTACAAACTGTAGATCAGGCGTCACATCGCGAGTGGCCAGTCAAATTGTGCCAAAATAACCTTGAAATTTAAAATGTTCTGTTGTTGTGGGTCAGAGTAAACGGAATGAAAATGTCGATAGTTTCACCAAAAACCAAATAATTATTGCTGACAATGACTACAATTTCAACACAGTCAATTTTAATGATGCACAATACAGTGAAATGTCCATAAAACTTCAATAACTGTTGCATTATGCGAGTTTTTACAAACTGTCCCTGACAGCAAGCAGCTTTCTTGCTGATATCTCAGCCCAGGTCTCGGTGTTTTGTTTGCTTACCTTAATAAATGTGTTTAATAAACAAATCTGTTTTTCTTTAAAATTATTACAATTTGCTTGGTGGTTTGTTGGGTCACATTGGAGCTTCATGCGGGCCTGTTTAGACCCACGGGCTTTACGTTTGACACCCATATTCTAGAGAAAACATTTAACCAAGAAGTGTTTTATTGTGTAAATGACCAGAACATGTGGAGTTCATGTTGCTGCGGCTTTCTGCTTTATTGTCTCTATGTGTGAAGCCTACATTTTAAAGATCGTTTCGATCAGAGTTTAAGCGG